>NW_015548240.1:2300210-2343873 GCF_001515605.1 Sinocyclocheilus anshuiensis | reverse complement strand
ACACAGCAGATGCTTTCCAGATCAAGTGATCTTTAACAGACATCTTGCAGACGTATGTGTGCTATCTGGGTAAAGTCTCTAGCAGCGCCGAGCTAGCGCTTAGGCCAGCTAGGGACCGTCTACAAAGTACATGTAAAGGATAAAACGATTAATATTTTCCCACCGGATTTTTTTTTTTTAAACAATTAACAAAACAAGAGCAATTTGTACACCAAGGTCTTTGAAAGATATAAAGACAAACACTTATAACGCTCACTTGAATTTAAATAAGAAATATTGTAAGCAAGATATGTGATTATGTGTTTATTATTATATTATTACTATTAATAAATATATTAATACAAGAAAAACAATATTAAAAATCATTATCATTCCATAATCCAGTGGTTATGCAGTAGGCTGATTCCAGGTCCTTGTGAGAACATTTTAATGTTTGTTGTTTTCACAGAAGTATGACACCAAAAAAGTACACACTATTAAAATTTAAACATATACAAATTAATTTAAAATAAATACACTCTTCTGTATCATCCTCATGGTGTGTGTCTTGTTACTGTTTTTATAAGAACATTTTTATGTTTGTTTTAGTCACAGAACTATAACAGAAAACATGCTACTGAAATTCAACAATTAAGACAAAGCTGGCAAAGAGTGTTGTTTTGCAGTTGTTTTGACTTGAATTTGAAAATCACATTTTTAATAAATTAATTTATAACACCGTTTTATTACACAACTTCAATGGGTGTGTCTTGTTACAGATTAGACAAACATTTTGATGGTGGTTTTAGCCACAGAACTATAATTGAACACATACTATAGAAAATGAAACCAATACATCATTTAGTTTAAAATAAATACAATCTTCTACCTCAGCTTCAAAGGCTGTCTTGTTACAGATTTCTTAAATAACATTTTGAAGTAGTTTTCATTGTCAAAAGAGATGCAGAAGGCATTCAAAAATCACTTGCTAAACCTTCCAAAGAGTCTCCAGTATTACTGCCCCCTAGAGGACGATACTGCAGTTGTTTTGACTGAGTTTGACATCCAAACCTTTAATAAATTAATTTAAAATGCATACAGTTTTCCATCTCAACTTCAAAAGTTGTGTCTTGTTAATTGGGCCTAAAAGAGCATTTCTATGCAGGTTTTACTCTCATTTGTAAATCAGGACACATGCTATTGAATGAAATTAAAATCTGTTCATAAATGAATTTAAATGTATGCAGTTTTCCATCACAACTTCAAAAGCTGTGTCTTGTTACTGGTTTGTAGAAGAGTATTTTAATGTTGGTTTTAGCCACAGAATTATGAGAGAACACATGCAATTGAAACTGAATAGCCAATTAAATTGTTTATTAAGCTGATTAACCAATACATCAATTAGTTAAAAATGCAATTTTCGAACTAATTTTCAAAAGGTCCGTTTTGTTTCTTTAAAAACACTCTTATGTTTTGTAAGAGGGATCACACAAAATGCATGTTATTTTTTTAGTACTGTCCTGAGTAAGATATTTTGCACTAAAGAGGTTTACATATAGTCCACAAGACAAAATAATAGCTGAATTATATCAGAAGCTTCAGAAGAAACCTATATGTTTCCCATGTTACCTGGAGAGTTTTTCTGAAGAATAATGGACAGTTTAACTGCTCAGGACAAATAAGGGACTCATGAACAACTACCCCCCCCAAAAATAAAAAAATAATGGAGTTTAAATTCCATATTTCCTGATTTACATACGAGAGTAAAGCCTGAATTGAAATGTTAATTTAGGAACCAGAAACAAGACACACCCTTTGAAGTTGAAATAGAAGACTGTATTGATTTTAAATTAATTTATTAAAGGTTTAAATGTCAAACTCAGTCAAAACAACTGCAGTATCGTCCTCTAGGGGGCAGTAATACTTGAGACTCTTTGGAAGGTTTCGCAAGTGATTTTTGAATGTCAATAGCGTGACTTCTGCATCTGTTTTGACAATGAAAACTGGAAAATGTTCTTTAAGAAATCTGTAACAAGACACAGGCTTTGAAGCTGAGGTAGAAGATTGTATTTATTTTAAACTAAATGATGTATTGGTTTCATTTTCTATAGTATGTGTTCAATTATAGTTCTGTGGCTAAAACCACCATCAAAATGTTCTTCTAGGAATCAGTAACAAGACGCACCTTTTGAAGTTGAGATGGAAAACTATGCATTTTAAATTAATTTATTAAAAGTTTGAATGTCAAAGTCTTAACAAATGCAACATGTTCCTCTAGGGGGCGGTGTACTGCTCAATCTGTGAAAGGCTTTGTGAGCTTTTTGCTCAATCCTTACATTTAAATAGCTTTTGCTGTGTAGCCGTTTCGTGACTAAAACCACCATGCAAATGTTGTTCCATGAACCAGTAACACGACACACCCCTTAGAATTGGGACAGAAGAGTGTATTTATTAGAAATGAATAGATGTATTTGTTGCCATTTCAATATCGTACATTGTGTTATAGTTCTGTGCATGAGACCAGCATGTAAATGTTGTTCTATCAATCAGTAACAAAACACACCCTTTAAAGTTGACATGTCAGACTTTGTGTATTTTTAATTTATTTATTAACATTTCTGAATATGAAACTCAGTCGAAGCAACTGCAATGTATTCCTCTAGGGGGCGGTTTACTGCACACTCTTTGGGAAGCTTCCAGCGCTCTTTCTCAGTTTTTACAATTCAATAGTTATTGTTGTGTTACACTTTTGTGAATAAAACCAACATCTAAATGTCATTATAGGAAACAATTACAAGACACACTCCATAAAGCTTAAATAAAAGAGTATTTGTATTTTTTATTAATTGATGTATGTGCTTACATTTCAACAGCATGTGGTGTGCTAGTTCTGCAAATTCAACCGATATCTAACTGTATGAACCAGTAACTCTGTGAACCAGTAACAAGACACAGCTTTTGAAGATGAAATGGTCATGTTCATGTTTAAGCTGTATGTTTACAAAAATGGTATGTTAATAGGTTTGAATTTGATTCAATAGCATGTATCTGAAATTTTTTTATGAAAGTAAAAGATACATAGAAATGTGGTTCTATGAACCAGCAACAAGACACACCCTTTTGAGGTTTAAATGTCAGACTCTGTGTATTTTAAATTAATTTATTCACATAATCAAGGAACTTTGCTGCCGTACCATGGGTGCAGCAGGCGCAATGATATTACGCAGCACCTGAAAATAGTTCCCAGCATGCTCCCTGTGCAAGCAGGTGGTCACGTTGGTTATGTTGACGGAAGTTAGCCTATTTTCAGGCGCTGCGTAATAGGCCTGGGCGATAAAACGGTATCGGTATTTATCGACGGTACACCTTCTTCGATATCGATATAAAAATTTTCGATATAGTGCACGATATTGGAACGTGCTATGAGTGACACAGACAGCACACACAAATACGAACACATGCTGAATTGAGTGCTGTGCCTGCCAGTGATGAGGAGATTGTGAATAAAAAAAATTAATATTAGTCGAATTTAAAATAAACATTTGGTACAATCGAAAAATGGTACAATCGAAATGGTACAATCGAATGTTAGGAGTGCGTAAACATTTGCATTTGAATGTTAGGAGTGCGTCAGGGAGCGTCATCAGTGGCGCACGAGATGCGGTGATAATAATGTTAGTGACGTTGTTGCATTTTAATGTTTTGTTAGTCTAGCCCACGAGATGCGCCACTGCTGTTATGCATTCAAAATATTAGAGAAACCTATAGAAGCTCAATGTGGAGAAGATCTTGATTAGGTGAAAACCGAAACCAAGCCATTCACACAGAACGCATATTCAGCGCATTTTTTAGATGGACAAAATTTGACTGCTGCACTCGCGTCTCACACAAGAGATGTAGCCATGCAAAGTTAGAGAAAAAAAGTTAAAGTTTTAGAAAACACGTCGCAAATTTGTGGAGGTTTATTTCTTTTCACTGCGTCTTATATGTTTTTAAAGGCAATCTGTGTGATGGGCGATTCGGCTCTTTGTATTAAGCAATGCATAAATACATGATGCTGTTTGTTCATAATTGTTTATGCAATTTACGAAATTATATTTGATTTATATGAGTTAATTTAGACGTAATGCACGTTTTTTTATAGACAGTTAAATCCTTGCGTTGACCATTTAAATGTGCTGCATTATTTTGCTCATTGTGCCCTCCTGTGGCCTCGGGAGACAAGCCAAAATTTCCTTAAGACCTATTTAATCAACATATAAAACATTAGAAATTAGATATTTGTTGAATTTTTATTGTGTGCTTGACTGTTAAAACAAAAAAATATTTGTTGTCTCAATAAATTGGGTTAATTTTCTATTTTTCTAAAAATGTTCTATTGCTTATAAAAAATTTAAATAATTATCGATACCAAACAATATGAAACATTATATCGTTGATACATTTTTTAGCTATATTGCCCATCCCTACTGCGTAATATCTTTGCGCCTGCTGCACCCATATGGTACGGCAGCAAAGTTCCTTGATTATTACGCCGGAATGAGAGTATCCATTTTACAGTATCCAGTTCCTAGCCATATCGGCCTAGAAAATCGCAACTTTTCATTTTCCGTCAGTCTTAGTACACGATGTAACTACAGAAGAGTCAAGTTTTAAATAGGAAAAATATCGGAACTCTTTGGTCATTTTTGAGCGAGATGCTAACGGTCTAATCAGATTCAATTATCTATGCTAAGCTGCAGCTAAAAGTGCTACCGCCAGACCCGGAGATCGGCTGAATGGATTCGAAAACGGTAAAACTCAACTGTTTAACTCTAGGGGAGTTGGAAAATTAGCCTATTTTCAAAAATAGTGGAGTGTTCCTTTAAACTCAGTCAAAACAACTACAATGTGTTCCTCTAGGGGGCGGTGTACTGCAAGTCTTAGTAAGCTTTTTCTCAATTTTTACATTTCAATAAGTTTTTTCGTCTTATAGTTATGTGAAAAATATCAACATTGAAATATTCTTTTAGGAACAAGTATCAAGACACACCCTTAGAAATTGAGATAGAAGAGTACATTTATAGGAAATTAATTGATGTATTTGTTTACATTTTAATATCATGTGTTTTGTCTTATAGTTCTGTGAATAAAACCAACATCTATATGAATAACTGTGCGTGTTGCTCTTGGTTTTGCATTTTGCAGACGGTCCCTATCCTGCACTTTTACATTATAAGGTCTATCCGTTACAATACCTTAAGGCAGATTAAAACAAATAAAACACATTGTGTGTTCTCTTCTACATTTGAAAACAATTATAACACATTATGTTTCTTGTCCTTGTGCTAAATCGTTAAAGAACTACTGAAGATTTCCGAGGTTGAATCTCTGACAAATGTCAAACGTCGAACCAACTTTATATCTGGAGGAACAAACAGTTAACAGTTATATGACTAGGCGTGATTCGGTGACGTTCCCAGTTTAAACGATGACAAACCGAATAAACGTTTAAAATACTTACTTGTTTTTGGACCTCGATGACCTCGGAAACCTGACGCACAAACGCATCATTGCTTTGTCTGTTGTAATGGGCCACTGCGAACTGTAACGCATTCTGAACCCCTTCATCGTTCATGTCTGCATCTATTGGGGCTCCAGTCAACCCAGCGCTCGCCACGGCCAAAATCACGGCCAAAAACGGCACAATCATCTTAAAATACATGCTCGAACCAGATTAATTGACTCGCCCTGTCTTGATTCTTCCTTGTTATGTCGACAAACTGTAACCAAATCTGCTCACCGAGATTATATAAACAAACGTCACTCTCTGTAGCTCTGCGTTTAGGGGCGGGGCGTCGTGCCTCCACCAATCGCAGTTTCAGGGAGAGGCAATGGGTTTGGAAAAATTCATTGTTTTGTCTTTTTAATTTAATTACAGCACTTTTAAGGCGAACACTGTATTGGAATAGTCTTTTTAGTCTTCCTCTTTACACACTGAAATGAACTGACATCGTTTTGCGGATAATTTCAGTTTTAGGTTTAGGCTATATATGCTATGGATTATGACGGATGTTATGGAGTGGATTGAAATGTTTGTTAAAATATCAGAATGTAATTTGGGTTTTTCATGTGGAATAGTACCAAAATGTATTCACAAAGATAAAGCTAAGCCTGTTTTGTTATACAGATGTTTTTAGATGGTTGAGATTTTTGAAGACAAA
Source organism: Sinocyclocheilus anshuiensis (assembly GCF_001515605.1). Taxonomy (NCBI): domain Eukaryota; kingdom Metazoa; phylum Chordata; class Actinopteri; order Cypriniformes; family Cyprinidae; genus Sinocyclocheilus; species Sinocyclocheilus anshuiensis. The sequence goes on along the minus strand of NW_015548240.1, from coordinate 2,337,691 downwards.
AAATACGATTAAATTATTGAATGTAGCCTAAGCACTGAGTTACTTAATTTTGTTTTATAAATTTTGTATTTATTTGTTTGATTTATTTAGATGTCTGCTCCACCTACCTGATGTTTGTCGTAATGATTTGATGATGTTGGTTGTATACATTTTAATGTTTTTGGAAACATTTGAGAAAATCTTGTAATTTTATGTTTTAAGATAATTGATATTAAGCCTAATCGAATTAACAGTCTTTACAATTCAAACTAGGCCGTCTGCTTCAGCCACTGTGTCTGAATTGTTATAAATCCCTCTTTCTTTATTTTTCTATTGACAAATTATTTTCTGTTGACCCCATTTGTATAAGCAGCTTGGATAAGACATGCAGGTCTTTATGGCTTATGGTTTTATAAATCTGTCTCTGTTATTGTGATCTCAACAAAAGCAGGTGTAAAGTAGCACAGAATGAATGCCTGTTGTTGTTCCTATAAAACAAAATCCAAAACTCCTCTTTGAAAAAATTATTCTGTAAAAAATTGTAACTTCCTAACACTTTATTTCTAGTTTCAGTCCTCCCATTATATTTTAGCAAAATCAAAGTGGTGCCAATTTTGCCTTTCGAGAGAAAGCTCAGATAATGGTTTCATTCACTGCAACTCTTCCAGAAATTGCTCATTCATACAGAATCAGGCCTTTGCAAGATATTTTAACTCACTGAGTAAACAACCTCATGCAAAGTCACAGTGATGATTACCGTAAGTCAGTGGCCTGGGGTATTTTTTTAAGCACTTCCAATTACCATTCCAAACTGTCCTGTACTTACAGTTTCTCTAGATTTGTACTATGTTATAATTCTTACAAAAATATAATGACCTATTGTGGCACTGCTAATGTTGTTATTCCTTATTTATAAGTCACATTTGTTAAATCTTTTGTCTCAGCTCTCAATGATCGGTATGTTTAATCAATGCATTGTGTGAAGCAGCCCAATGATTGATTCTCACCACTAAACTAATCACTGTTATTTGCAGAAAGTAAAAATCAGGCAGTGACTCTTCAGTTTCCTTCCTTGGATTTTCTATGATTATTTTACAACAAGTAGTCTTGAAACCAGGCAGAGGTTTTCATCATTATTTGAAAGCACTGTAAATAGGGTTGCAACAAACCCCTTAAGAAACTGCTTACTGTTGCTGTAATGGTACAGGTATAATCACGTAATAATCACTTTTTAAAAGGCGTTGTTGCAGCTGGCTGCAGGACTTTAGCATAGTCTCAAAGATTAAATAGATTTGCGCCAATTTAGTCGATTGTTAATAAATTGCCTGAACTTGCTTCAGGAAGCCCCCAGGGGCTTCAACTCTGCTTCTGGAGACACACTGTCCAGGAGAGTTTTGCTGCAAACTATGATGAATGTAATAATGTATCATCATCTCACCCACTGATTTGGAAATTACAGTAACTATAGTCAAACAGAGTCATTTGTGGATTCACAAACTGATATATAGGCCTATTACAAAATACAAAACTGCAACATTATGAACATGTTGCTGGAAGCATAACACGAACAATTCAGACGTAACTGCAAATTAGTGACAGACAAATGAAGAAGAACAGGAGTTCATAAAAATGAGCATAGTCTGCATCGCACGACTTTTCCTAAACGGAAACCCCGCCCCGCGGCCGATTCTAAAGATTTCATTGGTCATGTCAATCACAGCGCTGCATGCCTAGTACACAACACTGAAACAAATGCTAACCCTTAACGCTACCCTAAACCATAACATTAACCATAGAATAGCATTGATAACACATAATGATAGATAACGACACTGCTGTTATACTCTTACTGTTAATCGCGATCGAAATTCATGATTTTTCTGAAGTTTTCCTGACAGGTGACAGCGTGACTGAATTGACCAATGAAATCTGCCAAGGGGCGGGGTTTTTGGCTTTGGCTAGTGTGAGTTTGGGGAAAAAACATCACCGTCGCGCTTTGACCGTATTTGCACTTTAAGGTTACATAAGCATTGTTAATTGTAAACAGCTTATCAACACAACCTTGTCTGGAAAAGACACAGCTACTTAACGTACGATGGGCTTTGAGGACTCTATTATGCAGACGACTGAGTACGTCAAGTGAGTAAAATTGCGGAGCGTTAATTTAGTAATGCTAGTGCAGCCTCTCCCACTACTAAACCGGGTTAAACCATTTCCGTTGGGGTGCAGCTTTCCTAGTCATTTCGAGGTCACTGCATGTAGGCTACTTCACCACATTCGTCTTTGTTTGTCTAGTTTGCATGCATTTATTTTTTGCTGAGCATTCATTCACTTAAGTAGTCATAGTAACTTTAGTCAATAGAAGTCAATAGAAATTATTTTCATTAGTTGCATAATGTTAGTTCTATATCAGTCAGTATCATGTGCGTTGTCTCATGTTTTCTATGAAAAATTTAACATTACACGCCATAAAGAGCAATGCGCTTATTTTAAAGGGGTCATATGATGCTTTTTTAAAGATCATTATTTTGTGTATTTGGTGTAACAGAATGTTGACATGCTTTAATGTTCAAAAAACACATTATTTTTCAAATACTGTATATTATTGTAGGTCCTCTATGCCCCGCCTCTCTCAAACGCTTCGTTTTCTACAAAGTCCCTCCTTCCGACAAGCGCAGTCTGCTCTGATTGGCCAGCTGACCCAGTGCATTGTGATTGGCCGAACACCGCAAGCACTCGTCGGAAATGTAACGCCCCTTACCATAATCGCGAGCATCAGCTTTCAAAATAAATGTAAAGACAGAGCCCGAAAATGGAACAGAGTCCTTTCAAATCCAAAGAGATATTCTTTATAAAAGTTAAGAGTCAACCGCTCCTACCTAAAACTGCTCGTTCTAACACGCCCCCCACATGTCTACCTCACGATGTGGGAAAGATTTGCATAACACTGCCCAAATGTTCACGCAAAGAAAGAATGCTAACTTTTAGTAACTTTTATTCTCGCTGTAGTATTGTTGTTGCCGCCGCCGCCATGTCATGAAGGCGCTGTGTGTTTCGTTGTGAAAGCGAAACTACTTTGTTTGGCCTTCCAAAAGAGGACACGACTAGAAATCAGTGGTTAAGTTGTATTTACAACACTGTTCCAGAACAGTTCAACCCAAGTATTCAGATGTGTCCAGCGCATTTTATGGAGGACTGTTTCCTGATCCTGGTAGAGTAGACTACAGTGCCGGCTGTTCTGACTCACAGACTGCAAGTAAGTTTTTTATATTTAAAGAATTTGCCACTGACGATTCACACGCGAGTTTTGGGCAGTGTAGGGTACAGTATGTGGAAAATAATGTGTTTTTTTAACCTTAAACCGCATAAACACATTTCATTACACCAAATAATGTTCTTTTTAGCAACATCATATGACCCCTTTAAACGGCATGTAGAATTAAGACTCAACAGTCATGAAATACTTTAAAATATAATTTTATTTGAGAAATATTCTCATCCTGGCATCTCAAGACAACACCTTATGTAATGTGATGATAAAATCAACAGCAGCGATGTCAAGAAACCTGACAAATGGTCAAACAGTGCAACAATATTAAGTATTATTTCGACAGTGAATGGTGGGAAGAGGGTGGATGAGGCTGAATAAATAAAAAAACAAAACAATTAAAACCCCTTTTTTAAACAAAAAAAAAAAAACAAACAAACAGAAAAAACATGTTTATTTGCTTACTAAGTAAATAAAAAAATATAGTATTAAAGCCATTCTTAAGATTTTGGGCAGTTGGGGTTGACTGATTTCGAACAAAACCTTCAGAGTATGATGGGCACAGGCATAAATTTTAGCCAATTTATTACATAGTGTTTTCATTTGTCATGTGTCTCCTAGAAACTAGGCACATACGTCTGCATGAGTTTGTTGTGTTCGAACAACTTGAAAGTCTGGTAGTGTAAGATTCTCAATCATTTACTGTACGATGACCAGTTTTTAAAATCTGTTCCGATCCATAAGTTTGTTTATCGTTTGTTGTCAACTAACTTTCTTCACTTTTAGAGAGACCCTTGGTAACCTCGATCGGTCTAAACTACAGCTCCTAGCACTCTCTTCTGCTGGGGTTGGAGCTGTTTTGTGCTACTTGACATGGAGGCAAAGCCCCAAAACAATACCAGTGGGGGATGGCTGGTGGGGAGCTGGAGAGAAGCCTTTAACTGAGGGCAAAACCATTCACAGATTTGTAGTGACGACCTCGGTGGAAGAGATAGAGGTGGGTGTACAATCTAAACAGTAATAATGTTTTATTCCAGTGTGTGAAGAATGGTGTGGCAATCAGCAATTTTAGAACCAAATAATAGGTTTTCACATAAATCCCCACATGAAAACTCTCTCTTCCACTTTCATGTGTGTTAAATATACACTCACTCAACCACTATATATTTAAATGTCATCATTAACCCCACTATTTTCTTTAGGATCTACAAAGACGCATTGATCAAACACGCTTCACGATTCCACTGGAGGATAGCCGCTTTAATTATGGATTCAACTCTAACTATCTTAGACGGGTGGTCTCTTATTGGAGGCACCAGTTTGACTGGGAAAAGCAGGTGAAGGTGATTAACCAGTATCCTCACTTCAAAACCAAAATTGAGGGTAAGCACCTAACACTTTCAAAGGTGATCATTTACCTCACTAGATAAAACATGTAGTAACAAAGCATGCAATTTCAAGTCCCACATCTTGCATTCACAAAATGTGATTAGGTATATTACACACTGTTCATTTTAGTGAAAGCCTGTACTGCTTCTCAGGAATAGATGTGCATTTCGTCCACGTGAGGCCTGTCCAGAAGGCTGGACAGACAGTTCTCCCTCTCATGATGGTTTATGGCTGGCCTGGTTCCTTCTATGAGTTTTACAGGATCATACCCTTGCTCACTAAGACCGATTCAGATGTGGTCTTTGAGGTCATCTGCCCCTCCATTCCAGGCTATGGCTACTCAGAAGCCCCACATAAAAAAGGTAAGTCTTTCAACATTTATGGAACTTATGGCTAATTCTGCTAGACAAAGACCTTGATAACTTTGCAGACACACAAAAAGCAAGATGGCATATGGATAATATACAATCTAAACATATGCAAATAGATGGGAAATGGAGAACAGACCTGCTGTTCTTTCCATTATTTCACGTGAAGGATTCAACACTTTGGAGGCTGCCCGCATCTTCCATAAGCGGATGGAAAGACTGGGATTCACCGAGTTTTACGTGCAAGGAGGAGACTGGGGAGCCTTCATTACAAACAACATGGCCCAGATGAAGCCAGAGTAAGAGTTTTACACCCCTTACTATCCTAATAACTGTCCTTTTAATGACACGAGTCTCTGTCACTAGATTATTTGTCTCTTTTTCTGTAATATGTTTTTGTAATATAGAGTGCCTTTTTTTAATTGTCAATTAAAAAGCTAACTTTTGCTCTCTTTAAAATAAGGTGCATTCGTGGTCTGCACTTGAACATGGTCATTGCCAGGACAGACAGCCTTGGACAGCTCCTCTCCTTAATCACTGGTCGCTACCTGCCGTTCCTGGTGGGCTTCACAAAGGAAGATGTAAGACGACTCTATCCTTACATGGAGAAGAATATATTTGATATACTGAGAGAAACTGGCTATTTACACATTCAAGCCACTAAACCAGACACAGCAGGTAATACTTGGCACATATCATGTTATGCTTTTGGGTAATGTCAGATTAACACTTAATTGAAAGCCTAATTTAAAAATATGTTGCAGGTTGTGGACTGAATGACTCACCAGTCGGATTGGCTGCCTATATCTTGGAGAAATTCTCCTCTTGAACAGACATAGGAAACAGAGACTTGGAGGATGGAGGCTTAGAGAGGTGAAGAAAGATTAATCTCATACAGTTGCAGACATTTTGCACAAATGTAAATATATAGTACTGTTCCAAAGTTTGAGGTCGGTACAATTTTTTCATCTTTGTGAAGTCTCTTATACTCGGCAAAGCTGCATTTACTTGATAAAAAATACAGTAAAATCAGTAATATTGTGAAACAAATTTTAAAATAAGTTTGCTGTTTGAATTTATTTTAAAATATAATTTATCCCTTTGATGGCCAAGCTGGATTTTCAGCATCATTACTGCAGTCTTCAGTGTCACATGATCCTTCAGACATAATTCTAATAGTCTGATTTGGTGCTCTAGAAACATTTAAATATTTTGAATTTTATTTTATTATCGATATTGAAACTTACATATTTTTGGGTAGCTAACAAAATCTAAAAATATAAAGGTTTAGTTCGATTTTAATTAAGTAGCTTTGTCACTTATTGTTCCATCACAGAAAGTTCAGTCTAGATGACCTTCTGCAAAAGATGATGCTTCTACAAAGAGAACATGAAGAAAGATTTCAAGACAAGGGTGGACAGAGTGTAAGTTCAAAAAGTCTTTGTAGTGACCCAATGTGAATACTTATACCTCATACTCATTGAATTCTTTGCAGCCTTTTCAAAAAAGATTTGATTTGTATGGCTAAAAAAAGCTTTGTCTTCTTTCCCTTAAAGGATGAGTGTGTATGTGCCCACTGGCCTGGCTGCCTTTCCTGATGAGCTGCTCCACTGCCCTAGGGCCTGGGCTGGCTCACGGTTTACAGATGTGCGTTCTTTCACCTACATGCCCCGAGGGGGACACTTTGCTGCCTTTGAAGAACCTCAGCTGATGGCTCAAGACATCTTTCAGTTTGTGGAGAAAGTGGAGAGCAAAGACCACAAATAACAGCAGTATATTAAGAAAATAATGCACTGCTCTTATCATTTCTGTTTAGTGTCATTAGTGCATTTAACAATCTGAAGTTAATTCAGTTGGAAATGCAAGGTTCAACATTAAGGAATGTTGTGGTTTTTCAATGAACCAAAGTTATATGAAAACATTCTGTACAATATCATTTTTTTTTTTTTGCATGATTTGAACATAAGAACTCAAGATATACTTTTTACTGTGTACTGTTAAAATCAGTAAACATTTCTAAAAAAATGAAACTAACTTCTGCTTGCTAAAAAAGAAACTTAGTTTCATTGTACATAACAATATACATGCTACAATCGTCAGTTTGCATCGTTTCAACCAGATTTAATGATCTCTGACCTCAAGATTGAATGTTCTTTTGTAAGTGAATGGAATTGCAAATAAAAACAAAGAGTACAAATATATAGCACCAAATGGAAGTGTTAAAATGCATTATTTTCATGAAAATATATACTGACAGACATAAAGAGCCTAAAACACATGCATTTAAGTAAATTAAAATCATGTACATGCATCAGTTTCCAGAAGCTGCCATATAGCAATTGGTTTTAATTAATAGGAATTACAAATGAGTACAAACGGTCTTGGAGTGAGTAGCAGCCAAGATTATAAAAAATTAGAAAACCACCACTGTATACTGTAAAAGTTAATAATGTAAAATATATGGATTAGCAGATGACAATGTAAACATGGCATAAATAATCTGAGGTTTTAAAAAAATTTCAATTCATAGAGAATTCCTGAATAATAATAAAAAAACAATAGCCCATTTACTTTTTGGCTAGTTATACAGCTGTGATCCCTGAGAATGGAGTGAATTGTATTTCAACATTCCCTGAAATCTGTTACTCTTTATTCCCTTATCATTTACAGAAACCTTTCACAGTGACAGGGGCTTGAAACCATATATAGTACTCCAGATCTGTTTGAATTTTTTGTAACTCCCCGGTGAGACACAAATCACTGGCTATAGAGATGACTTGCCTTTTCACTTTTGTGGGAACTTTAAAATCCACTTTGGGCTTAAACCCGGTCACGCCACAATCCCGGTGACCCAGAGCCATGACCGTGGTAGTCATGAGGCGCACAGACTTGGCATCCGACAACAGGTCAGCCACAAACAATGTGCGGAAAAGCTGTCTTAGACAGGTTGAAGTCCTTAAGCAGTTTTCCCCGGCTCCCACGGCCACCGCTTCCATGTTTACCTCATACAGCTCGGTGGGAAGGACGGTAGACCCACCCAGCATGAAAAGCACACGAGGAACTTGGCTAAGAGAGAACAATGCCTCAAGGTGGGCCAGCACTTCATCTAGATCCTGCAATGTCCGCTGGCATCGATGCCAGTCCAAGCCCTCAGATGTCTTTGCAGACCGTTGGTTTACCATGTCCTTTGTCTGTGAGAAAGAAAGCACAATTCAGTCAAACTTTATTAGAATTATGAATTAAGGTATATCTACACATCAGGTCTTCTGTAATACCTGAGTGGCATTATGCTGCTGTTTCTGGAGGAACACCATTTGGTCATATGTCATAGGTATCTGCTGCCGCTGGTAAAGGACACACTTCAGAAGCTCACAAACAAATCTACAGCAGCCATCCTGGGTGATATGGCCGGGAAAGACAACATTCACTCGTCCTTCTTCTCTTGCTCTCCAGAATATTTCCTCATCATCAATGTGGTTTGCAGACACTCCACTAGATTCACAATCCCTCTGACTGCCAGAAGAATTGGCCAAAGGATCAATCTGCTGGCAATCTTTATATAAGACATTCGCATGACAGTATGAAAACAAAATAAGCGGAATCAAAATTTCATTTTCCTGAGGCACAGACTAAATTAGACAAAGATAAAGGTCAATGATGTCACACTCTTTTTTTTTTTTTGTCCAGATCTAAGAATTATTTACAGTTTTATAAAAGAGTTATTTAGATAAGTTGTGTTCATTATTAATTAAAACAATTTTTTTTGGTCTGATGCTTTGGGCATACAAACTATAAAAAACATACTACAATCATCAGTTTCAACCAGATGAAATTAACCCTGACCAAAAGTTATAACACCAAAGTAAAGCATTAAATTGCATTATTTTCATTAAAATGTATAATTGAGAGGCTTGAAGAGCCTAAAACATTTAGCATAAGTTTTCATTCATAGTGAATTAAAACTAGGTTTTTACTTAAAATTATATATATATATATATATATATATATAAAAAAGTAAAACCATTAAAATGCCATTAGTCACTCGTGACTGTATGGCTATATATAGGTATGTCAAGTTTGTTTTTATTATTCTCATTTGTAATCAACTTGTTTATCAACTATTATTTATCAATGAGAAGCATATACAGGAAATCTAACCATTTGCCACAACGTACCTACATCTTGACCGTCACCTCTATGTTCTGTTCTTGCATGTGTGAGGATATTTTCATTTTCTTTGTCTGCTGATGGGTTTAAAGGGGGATCCCCGTCTCTCTCAACCTCACCATTGTTGTCCAACAAGCACAAATTTTCCACCTTAGATTTAGTGGAGGATTCAGGATCATCGACATGGCACAAAATGTTCCATTCCTTTTCTCCATCAGATGAAACCTTTGATTCTTCTTCCTGAGATGTAGACTGATCGGTGTGAATAATTGTGTTGTTGTAGCTGTTGTTAGAAGTTTCGTTGGTGTTGCTATGTGTGATGACAGTCATGTTTGTACAGTCTAACTCTCCTCTCCTCGATTCCTCTTCCATTTCTACTGTTTGAATTTGCCCAACGGGCACGGCATCATGGGAAACACGGGAACCGGAAATCATGAGAAATGTAATAAAAGCCCCTCCCTTGCATTTTATTTAACCTTTTTCATATTATAAATAAATCGTTGGTTAACTGAGCGTGGTATTTCAGATGTATTTATGTGTTAATTGTCCTGTGTTTTGTCCTATTGTTTTTATTATTTTTTGTTTTGTTTTATTTCTCTGATTTAAGTCGGTGACTGACGCCCTCTGCAGGTTTAATTTTTCATACAATCATGTCAGGACTTTGGTTTTTGGCCATTCTAGTATCTAATCTAAATGCTATTAGGTTCTTGCCAGATTGATTGAAATTTCACAAGGAGCGTTTTGTACATTCTGTGCTCTAGTCAGGAGGCCTGCAGCGACCAGCAAAGATTCTGTCATAAATCACGTCTCGTCAAATAAACATTTTTCTTAACGAAATATTTACAGATAATATGAAATAACGTCTTTTTGGAACAAAGTGATAATGCTAAGAATGAAAAAAATAAAAATAAAAATCGACGTCCACATTTTCTCTCATATAACCAAATCTCCATAGCTTATATTTTAAGCAGTAATTAATAGCTATAAAATAAATAAATATACAAATGTACACATTATAGTTAATCAATGCCTTAAAGTAACATATTCAATCTATCTGAAGTCACAGAGCTCTTTTTAAAGGCTCATATGCAATCTATCTGGGTTGAAACACGTCCCCAGGCATTTACAGCAAACCTGTTATACAAAAAGGTTCATTTAGTAAATCACCAATATCATCAGATCTATCTTTTCCATTATTACATAGAGTAAATATCGCTGGATAATAATATATAGTTAGATCCACAGGAATGTTTCACCTTGTGCTTCAGTGGACCCTTTGTACAAATGTTATAGAGTTAATGCAAAGTATGTGAGGAGTCAGTATGGATTTCAAAAGTTCCAGTAATTTTTATCACAAGTTACTATTTTGGCATTCACCAAAACGCTAAAAAACATAAGTTGCGTTTGCCACAGGAGGTAATGCCGCTCGCACGTTTTCCATTGCCATCGTTTTCAGACGGTATGTCGATAAATGATGGAGAGTCCTGGAATTTCTGTAACTTTATTGTAGATTTGACTATCCCAGTATATTACACAACCGCCGTATTTTGTTTAAGAAACACATAAGTAAAGTTGCACATCAATAAACAGCTGTATCAAATAGGTGCTCCATCCCCGCATTCCACTACCACGCACGGCGCTGCAGTCTTCTGAAGCTTTTTCACTCACTCCCCTCGGTTGCTACCCCACCAACCCTACAACGCTTTGACGCTTTGACGCTCAACCTAGCCCACGTCAAGCGTCTGCGCGTTTTATCGGACTGCCGCATGAAACCATCCAATCCTAACACCACTTCCGCGTTCGAGCCGACCAATCGCCGCGCTCCATTTTCCACGCAGCCTCCACGGTTAGCGTTAAGGTAGGTTGCACCACTGCACAGTCTCCCCACCAACTACAATTTGACAGTTTCTCAGGTGAGGCGTCACGCCACAGGAGCTTTTTCACTTTCTCTTGAGTTTCAGCGCACATCTCACTGTGAGCCTGGGGTTGCTTAACTCAAAAACCAGTTACCAGAAGCCCTCACACCACGGCACCATGAGCAAAAAGAAAAAGGAGTGGAGAGCGGAGAAAGGTAAGGGTCTTTTGGACTCTGGTTGTGTCTCTTCCGTTTAAAGACAGGATTCATAACGGTAGCGTCAGTCTGGGGTTTGACATCCACCGGGTTGAACCTGGGGTCACAGCACGCACGTGGCGGGAGAAATGTCTTATAAATGCTCTTGCCTCTTGAATCAACAGCATGGACAGATGCACACCTTCAGATGCAGGTGGAGCATCAGTACATGATGCTGTGATCAAGGCCCTGATGTGTTCAGCGTTAAAATCTGTTTAAATGCAAATCAGATGCATTAATTAGTGTTTAATCTTTTATAAATGAATTGGAACATGCATGTGTTGGATTGGTGCATTCAGTGAAAAACCGTATGATAACATAAAAACCCCAATATGGTGCTTTGCATGAACTATGACCATTGCACCCTTGATCAAGACGACAAACCCTGTGTGACTAACTCCATGTAGTCTGAACCTGTAACAGGTGCACTGTACGTCAGTTTGCATAAATGCATCAGCTAAATTACAAATTAAAAGGTCTGTTGATTAAACATTTAATGAGATAAATATTATGCACGCATGCACGTTTGCTAAATCCTGGTCCTGGATATCCACCTTCATAAGTAGTTTAGTTCTAGAGCTTTTGTCTGAAATTGTAAGCATAATAGCCAAAAATGAGTTGGTTCAGTTGCGTTTGATCAGAGTTGGAGATAAACTTTCCTGGAAGTTAGATTTCTAGGGACATGATGGTATAGTGGAACTTTGATAGCATGTTTGGATGTTCTGCACTGTCCAATCCTGTTTGATAATATAATCATATTTTTGCTGGACACTTTATCATTACAATAAGATTGTTTATAATAATTTGAAGTGCACAAGCACTGCCACCTGTTCTTGACATAAACATCACTCAGTGTGACCTGAAGTTCATGACAACACTGTTTATTGATTGTTAACAATTTGGACTCCAGTGAAGTTTAATTATGTCCTATGAAGTTGCAAGACTGTAAATCATTAGGTTGACAGCATTGTTACTTGATACGCATTAATGGTCCACTATCATAAATCACACTCATAATAATATGATAAACTGTATATGATGAGAGCTATTGACTTACCGCCTAGTGTAATACAGTGCAATGCAGTAAACAAACATCATATAATTCTGTTATGATATCTTTAGATGGCGATTTGATGAAATGAATCAGCTTTGTTGGCGTTTGTGCTATTTTAAAATCGCAAGTACACATTGCACTCATAAAGCCACCTTTGTGAAAGACATCTTCATTCGTGTAGCAATAGGGAGCGCAGGATGATAAAAATGGAAAAAATAAATGAATAAAGATGATTAAAAAGGCAGATGTAGGGGCAGTCAGCTTGAAAAATCAGTAGTGTCGGCAGGGGCACTTTGGAGCTGGTTTGTATCAAGAATATCAAGGTAAAGTTTTATTTTGTCTTGAGTGAAAAAAAAAATGTTTTGGGAGCTTCTTAGAGATTATTACATTTAATTTTAATTTAACTTCTTATCTTACTGCAAAATAACTGCATAATAACTGTAATGTGAACCCATTAGGCTTTACTTTATTGCACCAATTTCTAGAAATACCAAATGTTGCATTTGAGTTATTAACTTCTGTTAGTACCTCTGCTTTGTATATTTCTGATTTTATTTTCATGTTTTATTTAGTCAGCACAAATGTAGTTAAATCTAGACAAGTGAAAATACAATGTTAAACAGTTTTCAAAAAAAGGTTTGGGTTATGATAAAAATAAGAAACAAAATTAAAACCTATTCTATTCTAAAACCTATTGTTAACATAATTATTATTTTTTATTGTCCTTTATTTTAAATGTAGAATTATGGGTTTTGTACCCTCCCTCCTATAAAACTTTTGTAAGGAGTTGTATGTCATTTAGTGTCAACAAAGGTTGCATTAATGGGAGAAACAAAAGTGAAACTAAAACCTTAGGAAGAAAGTTATGAACCTGTGGATGGAGAATGAAAAGAGAAAGGAGGATATAGATTGTAATTAGAAACCAACTGTATAAACTTTAGTCTATTGCAGTCTTGCAAGTCCTTAAATTATGGCCACATAAATATTAGTAAATTATTGAATTATATTGTCCATGTACACTACATAAAACAGATCACACACAGGCTGGTTCCATGTCAGGCCTGCAGCTGTATGCTGAACAGTGTACCCTCATTAGCTTGTCACTTCTTTCTTACACACACTTACATGGCTGCCACAATTACCACACCAAAGAGTACCACTCTGACACGATGCATAGAGCTAGTCGCAGATGTTCCTTTATGAACCCCTTGGATTCAAACTGATTAGCTTTGCTTTACAAGACGTGCTCTTGTCTGTCTGTATACTATGACAGTGTGGTTTCTTCTTTTGCACAGAGCGCTTACTCAGTCTTGGTCTTGAGGATAGGCGCAAAGATTATCGAGGAAACTATGTGCCATTGGACAAGATCCCCACCTGGGCAAATCATGACAATAATACAGGTAAATCTAGACGCCTTTCTGACTTGTTTTTCAACCATAGGCATACTTGGGAAAGCTGTTTGAAAATTGTTTGCAGTTTGTTTTGTGGTGCAGAAATTACACACGTTATTCTTAAGTAGCCCACATGCTTTTACAATAGTGAATTGTATATGCTACCATTCTGTAAGATTTTTTTTTTGTTTTTTAAGGAAAATTAATATTTTGTTCAGCATTAAATTGATTAAAAGTGACAGTAAAGACATTTATAATGATTTCGAGTAAATGCTGTTATTTTTAACTCTATATTTATCAAAGAAAGGTTTTTTAGTTTTTTCCACAAAAATATTAAGCAGCACAACTGTTTTCAATAATTATAATAATAAGTGTTTCTTGAGCACCAAATGAGTGTATTAGAATTTCTGAAGGATCATGTGACTTGAAAGATTGGAGTAATGGATGCTGAAAATTCAGCTTTGCCATCACAGGAATACATTACATTTTAAAAATATATTAAAATAGAAGCTGTTATTTTTTTAATGTAATAATATCACATGCATAACTTTTAGTAGTGCCTATGTGTCATGGTGAACAGCTTTAGAGTGTATTCTATTGCATTAAAGTTGCATAGTCATTCTAGAAGAAGGTACTGGTTGTTTCATGTCCTTCTCTACCAGAAGACACAATAGTCACTCTGCATGCAAGTGACTTGCTGCCCTTTTGAAGGGAGAGGACACATGGATCAGTGAGACCCTGACAGCTCAGATATCATAGCTTATTTATGGATGAAGATAGTTGCGCTATTCTGACCAGCTAGCTAAGTTTTATTAGTAGATTTAGTTCAGCAAATAGATGGTGACATTCCTCAAAATATCACCTTTTGTGTTCAGCAAAATGAGTTTGAAACAACTTGAGGGTGAGTAGCTAAATGATGACCGACTTTTAATTTTTGGGTGAACTATTCTTTTAAGTTCTGACTCGGTTTATCCAATCTGACACAACTGCAATGTTCACATTTTTTTTTTTTTTTTCATTTAATTTTTCTACATCAACTGTTTTTTTTTTTTTTTTAAAACCTCTTTAAGACTCTGTAATTTGTACAGAGGGTCCGTAGATTTGCACTGAGAGAGAAAGAAAGCATGTGCGATTACCTGCGTCTGCCCCTTCATCAGGTCAAGTCATATTCGTGAAAAAAATTAGTTTGCCATCAGCTGTCAGAAGAAGAATGCAGTATCTTTGTCATAGCATCCTTTCGGCATTTAAGGGAATTTCTATGACTTTTACTAAGGGTCAAGGCTCTTTTTTATCACAGGTTGTGATGATAATCGCTTGAAGAAATGTAATTATATAAATCCAGACGCAGCCACTGTGAGTGCCTCCTCTGCCATGTTGCCGTCAAATAAAACGGCTGCCGTGCCAACTTGCTACCTTAAACAAAAGCTTGCAACGTTATTCCCGCCTCCGGGGTCTTCTGATTGGTCCACTGTAATTTAGGCCTATGTCTTTTATTTGCATTCAAACAAACAAGACGAATAACATGAAAAAGAAAATACAATGGAATTGTTCACCAAAAAATGAAAATGCTGTCATCACTTACTCATCCTCATGTCATTTCAAACCTGTATGACTTGACATTCTTTCATGTAACACAAAAAGAAAATGTGTTTTTCATGGTCTTTTTTTCACTGAACTATTTGCAGTACAGATGAAACTCGTAATCTCAGAGCTGTCCCTTATTCTTGAATATTGATCTGTTCTGGATCATTGCCATATAGGGTCTTCTCATTGGTCCACTGTTTTGGAACTGAAATTGATGAGCAGCATTGCATGTAAAAGTTGAAATTCTTTTAACTTGACATGGCGTCTTTACGTGGCGCTCATGTGTGAGATGCTGCAAAAACCCGAGCACAAGTGTAACAGTCCATCTAGTGTGTGTTTACATAGAAAAACAATAGAAAAGTGGTGCATTGGATTGGAAAAACACATTCTGTGCGAATGGCCTCCAATGTGTTACTTTTCCAATGTTTTTCTATGTAAACACTCAAAAGAATGAACATTTTTACGAGCAGCGCCACTCATCAATGTCAGTTCCAAAACAGTGGACCAATTGGAAGACCCCGGGCACACATTGCAAGCTTTTGTTTACAGTAGCAAGTTGACATGGCAGCGGTTTTGTGGCATGGCAGCTGTTGTTTCCTGTTTCATATACTGTTGCATATAAGCTTAGATTGGTCTAATTTCAGAATGAAAAAAGTATAAATGATTATCCCATGGCTAACAGCTAACTGGTTCAGACTAGTTTTTAAAATTCCATTTTAACATAATGGCTGTATTTATGGCGGCACGTTCACACGCTGCGGCTTCTCTCTCTCCCGACAGAAAGGTGTTTGAATTGACAATAAAGCAGACTTGACTTGACTTGACTTGACTTATGCAACTGGCCCCAGAAGATCAGGAATGATTTTAAAGGCGTAGTTCAACCAAATAAGAAACTTCTGTCATCATTTACTAACTCTTAAAGGGGTAGTTCACCCCAAAATGAAAATTCTGTCATTAATTACTCACCCTCATGTCATTCCAAACACGTAACACCTTCGTTCATCTTTGGAACACAAATTAAGATATTTTTGATGAAATCTGAGAGCTCTCTGCTCCATAGACAGTAAGGGTCCTACCATGATCAAGGCACAGAAACATAGCAATGACATCGTTAAAATGGTCCATGTGACATCAGAGGTTCAACCGTAATTTTACGAAGCTACAAGAATACGTTTTGTGCACAAAGAAAACAAAAATAATGACTTTATTCAACGATTTCTTCTCTTCCGGGACAGTCCTCTGCCATTATCAACGCATGTGCGTGGTGCTGCTGACGTAGAACACGCATGCGATTCACCTTGTTTATGTACATAGGAACATAATGTGCATGTGTCTATAATGGCGTTGGACTGTCCCGGAAGAGAAGAAATCGTTGAATAAAGTCTTTATTTTTGTTTTCTTTGTGCACAAAAAGTATTCTCGTAGTATTCTCCTTACTACTCTCCTTTCTGTGCCTTGATCGTGGTAGGACCCTTGCTGTCTATGGAGGGGCAGAGAGCACTCGGATTTCATGAAAAAATCTTAATTTGTGTTCTGAAGATGAACGAAGGTCTTATGGGTTTGGAACGACATGAGGGTGAGGTGAACTAACCCTTTAAGGCCCGTTCACATCAAGAAGGATAACTATTAGCGTCCACACCAGTGCACAATATTGTCTGTTTATTCTGGGCGCAGTCACGTCTGCCGCTTTAAATTCTTCAGCCTGTGATAGCAGGATCGATTCTGATTGGGTATCAATGTTTTTATCATTCATCGGCTGGAAAAAATAATTCTGAAAGTGATTCCAATTATATTGTTTCTCTGTGCCTTTATCATTATAGCTGTGGTGTGGACTCTGCTATTCTTTAAAATTGAGAGATTCTTAGAAATGTATCTTTATCATTATCTTTATAGTTATCGGTGTGAACAGGCTCCTAAACCTTACAAGTTTTGTGAACCAGTAGATCAACAGATAAACTGAAAAGATTTGACTCAAAAAATTATTTGTTCACAGATCAGACATTTGTACTCCTTTCATAAATGTGGCAAAAGTTTCAGTGAGTGATTTACATTTTCACACTTGACATTTTTACATTCACACACAAAGCTTCCAGTGACTTCAGAAGAAATGTATAGTGATAGTTTTTTGTGATGCTATGTGTGCTTTTTGAAGCCTAAGTAAAAAGTCATGTAAAACATTGCTCTACTGCAGAAAGTCAGTTAGTCATACAGGTTTGAAATTACATGAGGGTGAGTAAATGAAGACAACGTTTACATTTTTTACTTTAAGAATTTTTCTCTGTATTTTCTTTTCTGTGGTATTCATCTTGTTTGTCAGAATGCAAATAATCCAGAAGAGCATGAATTACAGGTTTTTTTTCCCCTGAAGCAGTGAGAGAAAGGTTTCATACAAAAAGAAAGTGCTTTTTATTATACAGGCTTTTTATTATTTTTAATACAAATAAAATTTATAAAAGGCTTGAATACACTAATTCTTGATTCGTTATTTGTTATCTCACATAAAGGTCTAGAATTCACAAAGAAAGTGCTTGCTAACTCATTTAATCAGACAGGAACACGTGTATCTGTGCATAAGGCACAGATCTGAGAATATGGGTTTCATCTGTACTGCAAATTGTTCAGTTTTTTAGGATCTTGTTTCTTTTTCCATGAAAGAAAGTCAGGCCATACAGGTTTGAAATGACATGAGGATGAGTAAGTGATGACAGCATTTTCATTTTTGGGCAAACATTTCCTTTGCCTTTCCTTTTTTATGTTATTCATCTTGCTTGTTTGAATGCAAAACATCCAGAGAAGCATGCATTACATTTAATTATTGTTTTTCTGAGGCACAGTGGGACAGAGGTTTCATACAAAAAGTCAGACAAAGTGCAAACATACAAATCACGTTTATAAAAGACTTGAATACACATACTTGCTTTCTCACATAATGTTCTAGAATTAACACAGAAAGTGCTTCAATGAGACAGGAACACATGTAAACATAGTGTTTTATTGCTATGATCCATCATCCAGCAGTACAGTATAGAGGTCGACCGATATGGGTTTTTCACTGGCCGATGTCGATGCCGATATTTAGAAATCAGGGCAGCCGATGGCCGATATATGATGCAGATTTTTATGGCCGATATGTTTGGCCGATTTTCTTTTTTTTTTCCATTCATCCCCTAAAAATTGAGTTTGATAGTGATAGTAGTAGTAGCCCAATTTAGAGTAGTAATACATGGCTCAAAACTTAAAGTGGGGGTACAATACTGTTTCATGCATTCAGAGTTGTTTACACTGTTAAAGAGTTGGATTCTCATGCTAAGCATGGACAAAGTTTCAAAAAACAATTTGGACATGACGGATTATTTCTGTGCCAAAGATCTTACTTCCGGGGTCGTACAAGTTTCGGAGAGTTTTTTTCGATCGTGGCTCTTCATGACGTAGACGAGGGTGGAACTCCTTATATGGGCATTTCTCCCTGAAGAGCGCACCCGCGCACGCATCGACCAGAGTGAGAGCAAGAGCGAGATCGCGCCTATCAACACGCTTCAAGAGCGCGCCAGCGCACGCATCGACCAGAGTGAGAGCAAGAGCGAGATCGCGCCTATCAACACGCTTCATCCGGCGGCAGCGCTGCACGGGACTTGCTCGGGAAAAATGTCTCCAATCCAAAGAAGTGTGTTTTTGGTTGTAAGGGAAAGATAACTTTGTTCAGCTTTCTAAAGAACCCAGCGTTATGTAAACCGTGAATACAGTTTGTTTTTCCGGGGCAGCAACGGAGTTTCACAAGTGTGTTTGTTGACGAACGTTTTATAAACAAGGCCCAGTTCGATGCTGGATTTGCACATCGTTTGATACTGAAAGATAGAGCGGTCCCAGCTATAAAAGATCCCGGTCATGATTCAGAACTGCAGATGGTAAGTGAAACGGCATCAAATGTCTGTTTTGTTGGCATTCGGTGCCCAAGTGCTCGTCACTCTTTAGCTCCACCCACGGCGCGCCTCCAGGAGCTCGGCTTTTTCTGCAGAGAATCGTAAAGCTGTATCTTTCTTTTAGAAATATAATAAAACTAAAGACTTTTTGGAGATATGAAGGATGCGTTACTACTCTATAGGTACTCAAGATTAACATGAGATTGGGTGAAACTGTGTGTTATGCCCCTTTAAGCACCTTCTCAAAACAGTTCTGAAGCATGCTTTTTGTTTGCTTGCTGACAGACACCAGTGTTTCCCACAGACTGCAAATGAATTCTCTGCCAGCAGGAGCTGCTGTTGGACCGGGAAATATAGTGTTTTCCCTGGTAACGGCTATAATCAAATCAGCACTGCGCTCACAAACGCTACTTTATCAGGCATTACAGGAAAGAAGAAATGAAAATGACATCGAAGCTTTTCTGAAGACAGTTGGTTCTTTTCAAAGATACTCCAAAGAAGTGTGTTTTTGGTTGTAAGGGAAAGATAACTTTGTTCAGCTTCCTAAAGAACCCAGCGTTATGTAAACAGTGGATACAGTTTGTTTTTCTGGAGTAGCAAAGGAGTTTCACAAGTGTGTTTGTTGACGAACTTTTTATAAACAAGGCCCAGTTCGACGCTGGATTTGCACATCGTTTGATACTGAAAGATGGTGCGGTCCAAGCTATAAAAGATCCCGGTCATGATTCAGAACTGCAGATGGTAAGTGAAACGGCATCAAATGTCTGTTTTGTTGGCATTCGGTGCCCAAGTGCTCGTCACTCTTTAGCTCCACCCACGGCGCGCCTCCAGGAGCTCGGCTTTTTCTGCAGAGAATCGTAAAGCTGTATCTTTCTTTTAGAAATATAATAAAACTAAAGACTTTTTGGAGATATGAAGGATGCGTATTTTCATACGTGAAGCGCTCATTTTATTCAACGAAGTATAAGCCTTTTGGAAAATCAATTTTGTGGCGGTCTGTTTTGATATTGTGACGAGCTGCCACAAATAACTCGATGTATAGGAAACACTGGACACTGCTATAAGTCAAATGGCCATAGTGATAACAAAAATAAAAGATTTCTCACACATTACACAGCCTGCTGCTCATAACTGCTTAAGAGTGCGCGCAAATTCATTCTCTGCCAGCAGGAGGCGCTGTTGGAGCGAGAGATAGAGCGGTTTCCCCGGTAACGGCTATAATCAAATCAGCACTGCGCTCACAAACGCTACTTTATCAGGCATTACAGGAAAGAAGAAATGAAAATGACATCGAAGCTTTTCTGAAGACAGTTGGTTCTTTTCAAAGATACATTCATATAAAAAGACCCACACTGCATTTTAATTTTCATACGTGAAGCGCTCATTTTATTCAACGAAGTATAAGCCTTTTGGACCTTCATGAACAATAATATATAGATTATAAGTGATTAAATACAAGATTAATAGTAGTTATAATTATTGGTAAAATGTGCTTGGAAAAAAATATAATCAGAATATCAACTTGCATAATAATTATGCATGCACTGTATTTTTCCTCTTCTGCTGTCGAGGTAATGCAAGAAATGTTGTGATTGGTTGTCAAGGCAGCCAATCAGAATTTAGCAGCCTCGGTCTCTGATTGGCTGGAATTATGGCACATTGTAACGCTGGGTTGTGTTGAGCACGTGAGCTGTTGGCATTTAGCGAGCACTGAGGGCGGGCATCAGGTGAGCAAGTTAGTGAAACGTTGCACGCGTAAAAGAGAAGGTCTGCACACATCCAAAAACTTATTTTAAATGCAAAATTGATTTTCGTGCGCTCAAAATACTTTCTTCTTTGCGAGACAAACATTTTCTCCACAAAACTCAGTTCGCGCGTGTGCAAAATGCACTTTTGCGCGCTCAAAATATGATCTTTCGCGTGCAGAATTGTAATCCCATACACTGTGAGCTGCTTCGTCTCACGCAGCCTCAGAGGGAGTTCCACAACAACGCTTAGCTGCCCGCAGCTGCGCCTGCCTATAAAAATCACTTGCAGCAAAAACGGCCGATGCCGATTTATTAAAAAATGCCAAAAATCGGCCAGCTGATCAATCGGTCGACCTCTAGTACAGTACAGATTAGTACATTCAGCATAAGGGACAGCTCTGAGTTTCTGGGTTTCATCTATCCTTCTAACGGTTCAGTGAAATAAGGCAGAGGAACTTGGGTGTTATATTCTGCATTTCTCACAACTTTGCCAACAAGACTCGCATAGCAATTATGCTTGCATTTATATGTATATTACTGTAAATGCTACTGCGTTTGTCATCAAACAAAGCTGCTATTTACACTGAGTGTAAATAGTGGTAGATACAATTTGCACAAGTAACATGTTTATAGAAGTAACGTGCTATTTGTATTATGGGCAGAGCAAATTTAGTGAAAACTTGCCATCAAGGGTGGCTATTTGCACTCAATGTAATTAGACACTAATTTATGTTTGTTTTTTATTTATTGGTTAATTGTCTTTTTGCTTTTTATTAGATATGACAGTGGAGAACCAGTGGGGAGAGCAATATCAATATCAAGAGCAATGCACTGCCCTTTTTGCCTTTGCTTCAACATTGTTTTTTGTTGTTTTCAGCTGAAGGATGAGTCAAGGATATTTTGTTGTAATAGACTGCATGCCAGAGATGCTTTGCATAGAACTTAACATGTATTGAATGCTGAACCATTTAAAAAAACAAACAAACAAACAAAAAAAAACCATAACCTTTCATTGTTTGGTTTTCATTGGCGAGATGCTATTAGTGTTATCTTATTATTTAAAAATGTAATTTCTACTCTAGTGGCACAAAACGGAGTTGCCTTCATTTTGAATATTTAAAAATGGGCTTCCTAAATGCTTCCCCTGTCTGCTGTTGGTCAGTTTAAACTGGTATTTTCATTCCAATTTTAGGCCATTTTTTGTGCCATTCTGGTTGGGATGCTCAATAATGTTTTATGGTAAATATTGTTGTGTTGTGGCATTCTTCTTTTTTTATTTACATTTTTTATGATATGACAGTAGAGAGCAGACAGGAAGCGAAGTGGGAGAAAGAGAGAGAGGAGGACAGGATCGGGAAAGGTCCTCAAGCCAGGATTCGAACTCGGGATGCCCGTAACACAATGCCGTTACATGTCAGCACACTTGCCCACTAGGCTGTCGGCACTGACATTGTGGCATTCCTCTAATGGAAATCAAATCAACCTACAAATGCTGATCAGAGTTATACCCTGAGCTCATCTTGAACATATAGCATGTTTAAATCCATTCTTTTAGTCCAACATCAGCTTGGAAAATGTGAAAGAATCATCAGATTCTGTGTGGGCCTATTTCCGATAAATGCAATCTTAGTTAAAAGATGATTTGAAGAAATCCTTAAAATACATCTTGCTTAAAATCCTCAGGCCATTTTAATCTGTAGTATAGTGAGAGGATGTCGGAAATGCTAAATGGAACATTTCCGTTGCCTTGGATGAGATTTGTTCCTCGCACATCCTGCACGTGCTTCACCAAATGGCTATGTCCTGTGCCAGCAGGCCTGGAGATGAACTGACAGGAGCTGATCTGGTCCGTTCACATTAGAGCCGGATATTTGCTCTGGCTCTACTAATCTAAGAGGACAGTCTGTAGGATGTGCTATAGGAAATTATTTAAATGAGCATAATGAACACTGCTTATTTTAGCTTGCAAATATTCATGTGATTTTTGCATATAATTCTGTTGCATGCCTATGGCATCAAATAGAGCTGACCGACTGGCCAGTGCCAGCAGTTTTTGAGGCCTGATGGTTTGGACGTTCTATTCATTGGCCTACTATCTCTTCTGTTAACCCATATGCACCGTGTTACATGCCAGCGCTACATGCCTGATTTCATTGGTTCTTGTTCTCTCAGCATTCTGGGAGCTGGTACAAAGCTATTTGAAAAGGTAACTGGTATTTGTAGATTTACATAAACTCACACACTTGTTCCACTATAGAAAACCCATAGTGAAGATGGTTTAAATGTGCAATCTGCTTACATGTTTGACATTTAATTTTATACGCTCCCAGTCAAAGGTTTGGACACGCTTGCTCATATTATTACTTTTTTTTTATATTTTAGAATAATAGTAAAGCCAAACGACACAAATGGAAGAATGGAGGTTATATTGATTGATCAAAAAGTTATCTCAGTGAGTATATGAGAGAGTTTTAAGTAGTATATGTGTGTGTGAACACTACCTTTCAGAAGCTTGACGTCTGTTTTTTATGTTTTTGAAGTCTCTTTATGTTCACCAAGGCTGCTTTTGTTTGATGAAAAATACAGTAAATATTATATCTAATATTATATGTAAATAGAAATACTATTACCAGTTAAAACACATTTTTCCCCAATATATTTTATGATTATATTTTTAATTTATATATTTTTTTATTTTATTTATTCGTGATATGGTCAAGCTGAATTGTCAGCTGCCATTACTTCAGTCTTCAATGTCACAAGATCCTTCAGAAAATGATCACAGATGAAAACAGTTGTACTGCTTAATATTATTGTAGAAACTGTGATGCTTTTTTTTCAGAATTATTTGATTAAAGGGGTGGTTGACTGAGTAAAAATCTATTCATATATGAATCGTGATTCTGTCTTCTAACGATTCTAATGGATTCACAAGTTTCAAAATCAATGTTCTAAAGCAGCGGTTCTCAATACTGTTCCTCGCGTTTCCCTGCTCTACATTCTCTCTCTCTCTCTCTCTCTAAATGTAAAGACAGTAAATAATGTCATTAGTTTTACCATCAGTTCAAGGCCGAAAGGGGAACAGACACAGTAATGATGCAGTACACAAGCCGCGGTTAAGACAGCTGACTCCACTCTCTCTCTCTCTCTCTCTCTCTCGCTCTGTGGCTCTGTGGTAGAGCATTGCATTAGCAGCGCAGAATGTCGTAGGTTCAGTTCCCAGGGAACACACATACTGGTAAAAAAAATGTATAGCCTGAATGCAAACTCAGTTCCTGGAGGGCCGGAGCCCTGCGGAGTTTTGTTCCAATCCTGCTGCAACACACATACCATGTCGTTTTCAAATAAACCTGAAGGATTTGATTAGTTGGATCAGGTGTTTAATTAGGGTTGAATCTAAACTCTGCAGGGCTCCGGCACCCCTGCTTTGGATAAAAGCGTCTGCTAAATGCATGAATTATTATTATTATTATTAAATTAGCTATGAGAAGCGTTATACATGGACGCGCTTGCGGTTGCCGTACTGTATTAAACCTTTAATCAGCTTTAAATAAAACCGTATATTAAAAGCTAACAGAAGCAGTAGCATTTACAAATAACTGCGTATCTAAATGTATGAGACAACAACAATCAAAAAACATACCGTTAAAAGCCGTGCTTGCACAGGTTCTGCACGATCCTCTTCACTAATATCCTCTGCGTCTCAGTCGGGCTCAAACTGATAAGCAATATAGACGACGGCATTGTTTACAATACAACCCGAGCACATGCCGCTGAGGTGAGGGGCGGGACACACTGGACCAGCTAACCAATCTGAGCCCATCACGTATTTCTGAGGGAGGGGCTTCATAAAAGCAGGAAATGATCAGCGTGTTTATGGGAGAAGGAACAGGGTGGTGTAGAATAAAGGTAAATTATGTGAAAAATAATGCGTTTTTTTTTTTTTAAACCGAAGCATTAACACATGTTA
Source organism: Sinocyclocheilus anshuiensis (assembly GCF_001515605.1). NCBI lineage: Eukaryota > Metazoa > Chordata > Actinopteri > Cypriniformes > Cyprinidae > Sinocyclocheilus > Sinocyclocheilus anshuiensis. The sequence continues at coordinate 2,312,743 of NW_015548240.1, read as the reverse complement.
GACTGCACCCCATAAACACAATCAAGCCTAGAAAAAAAACAGTAAACCACCCCTTTAATAAAAAGTTCAAAGTACAGCATTTAGAAGGATCAGAATCAGAATGAGCTTTATTCGCCAAGTGTGCACAAACACACAGGGAATTTGTTGTGGTTTCCAGGAACTCTGGGTACATGCATGCATGCAAACACAGCAAATGCAAACACAGCACATGCATGCATGCAAAAACAGAACATTTAAATAAGTAAAAATTAAAAAGAACAATAAAGTAACTTGGATTAGATCTAACAGTTGCATTTACAGATATGTACATTATGTACTGTATATAGTATACACACTCTGAAAAATGCTGGGTTAAAAACAACCATTTCTGGGTTATTTGGCAACCCAGCATTGGGTAAATATAGACAGAACACATGTTATTTTAACCCAGCTTTTTGGGTTTTATACATTAACCCATTTGCTGGGTTGTTTTTTGACATAGTGCTGGGTCAGTTGTTTTTCATTTTAAATAATGAAAATGCATTCTAAAATCTGTTTTACACACACACACACACACACACACACACACATATATATGTATGTATATCAAGTCAGTCTTTTACAGTTGTAAAATCTTCAGAAACGTAAAGGTTTTAGGACGTGACGGGAGCAGCCAATGGGAGTCTGTGGGAAGAAAACTGCTCTCAGTAGGCTGTTCCAGTTCATTAAATGACTTATATTCATGTTTGAAAAGTTACATGAAAAGTTACATCAAAAACAGCTTTACCTCGTGTACAACCTCGTTAAGTTTCAACCCATAGCATAGGTAACCACAGCTGCAACAATGGCGCACTAGATCAGTAGCGCTCATATTGTAGTCAGTGGAGCGCACGGAAACTTTGATACATGTAACAGTGAAGTCGAGTCATGTTTCAGCGCTGTTTGTGCATTCATTTTATATAGACAGTAAAAATCACCCATTACAGAAAAACTACCCAGCACCTGGGTAAAAAATATTAAAAATGACCCAACAAGCTGAACCCTGCATTTGGGTTTAAAAAAATAATCCCTCTTTTTTTTTTTAGAGTGCAGAAAAACGACCCAGCACCTGGGTAAAAATATTAAAAATAACCCAATAAAAGGACCCAACAGGCTGAACCCAGCATTTGGGTTCAAAAAAAAAAATACCCCAGCATTTTTTTTTTTTTTTTTTTTTGAGTGCAGCTGTATGAATAAAAATATGTATTTACATATTGCCTAATGCCACAAGAGCACTGAATTATAACAAGTCCGTAAATCGGTGTGTCAGTTATTTAAGGTGGAAATGGCCTGGTGGAAAACTGTTTTTATGCCTAGATGTTCTAGTGCACAGAGATCTGTAGCACATTTGTAAAGTAATTACTTAAAATGTTTAGAGAAGTTTTTTTTTCACCAGCAAAATGCACCACAGTGTGACGTGTGAGTATGCTCGTCCAATAGGCAATGTTTATGACTGTTTTTTTTTTTTAAACAAGTGGCCACAGTGTGGCGTCACTACTGTTTTTTTTTTTTTTTTTTTTTGAGTGCAGCTGTATGAATAAAAATATGTATTTACATATTGCCTAATGCCACAAGAGCACTGAATTATAACAAGTCCGTAAATCGGTGTGTCAGTTATTTAAGGTGGAAATGGCCTGGTGGAAAACTGTTTTTATGCCTAGATGTTCTAGTGCACAGAGATCTGTAGCACATTTGTAAAGTAATTACTTAAAATGTTTAGAGAAGTTTTTTTTTCACCAGCAAAATGCACCACAGTGTGACGTGTGAGTATGCTCGTCCAATAGGCAATGTTTATGACTGTTTTTTTTTTTTAAACAAGTGGCCACAGTGTGGCGTCACTACTGCTTCTCATTTGATATCATCCAGTTCCATCTTTCAAAAGTTCAATGTTTATCATTATAGAGTGATTATAGAGCAGATGTGGGTCAGTAGAGTGTTGTAGGACATTTGATGAACCTGTATTGTTCTGATCAATACCTAGAGTCATCATGCAATATTATCTGAAATGAAAGCTTTTCTGTAAATTAATCTTTGCTTTATCTTTGCCATACAGCTACTGAGGAAGAAGAACAAAAGTCTTTCTACTTGGCTGACAAAGTGTCTCTGTACAAAGGTGACATCACCACCCTGGAGGTGGATGCCATAGTGAATGCTGGTGAGTTTGCCGTTTCTGGTCAATTGCAGTTTTAAAGCTTCATTACCTTAGCAATGCAATTAGTGCACAAGTGTGACACTGTGGTTTTCATTTTTTTTAATGCTATGTGTTAATTTTTACCTTTTCTCGCACCTGATGTTTTGCGTAGTCTAGGATCCACTTTGCATTCGTTGTGCTTGCCTGACCTCTGGTGTTTATAAGTGGAACAGGCATGACTACGTTTTTTTTCCTTGTTTGTACTGATGCATTTTACAGGACAGATGAGATTTCTTCTTATGTATTTTTAAGTCTGTGCAGTGTGTTTTCTCTCCGCAGTGCATTTTGCTGTTTATTTTTATGTTTTGATGTACTTTAACAGGAAAGATGCTTTTCCTTTTCAGGATGAAACAGGATGCCAGAGAACAAACTTGTAAAACTGATTTTTTCCCCCTTTTGTTTACATGGTGAGATGGTATTATCTGTCTCTCTGGCTTGTTAATTGTCTTGTTTTCATGTTGCAGTGATATAAAATCAATTGATTTGTTCCTATTATTACCTCTTTAGTGTGGGGGCTGTTTTAAATCTGTTCTGAGAGGAAAGGAGTGGTTATATAGTAGATGTTCTGCAGAAATAGACATGTGTTAACTGGGTTCCGCTGTGGTGAGAGAGCAGACAGATAACACTGTCATGGTTTACCTCAAGTCATGGAAACCTGGCAATAAAGATAGAAAATTGTGGTAACCCGATGTAAGTGCTTACTTAAGCATTTAGTATGTATTGTGTGGGAGATTGTCATTGATTAGACATGTTCTTGATTCAAGATGTTTATCTCAGTGCCATTCATTGAGAGGAATAGTTTAACGTTCCTGCCACAAAGAGTGATTGCGGTTCATGTCCAAAACTGCTGTCTGTTTGACAAGAGCATCCGTGAAATGTGATTTTTGCTGGATCGTTGAATCTCTAACAACAAATGGAAACTCTTAACAGCTGTGTTGTGCTCTGCTTACAACATGTACAAAAATGTGTTTGTGAATGATTGAGGTTTTTTGTTTATCTCAATGTAGTTCAGGCAATTATGCAGTCTAATTGAAGTAACGATGCCTATGAGCTTTGGGATATTTAGGAGAATCTAAACCTTCTGTTGAGTTTAGTGCTGTTCTGTGAGCCGTGGACCTTGCAAACTAGTAGATTCATTATCACTGGAGCTTGTCTGAGTTTCACATTTACGTTATGTGTATTTACTCTCACATACTAGGTTATTTCTACAGTTTCCTTAGTGGGACGTAGGACTGCAGGCTGATATGGCAAAATATGACATGATTTTCAGTAAACAATAAATGTAATTTTAATGTATCATTCTTTAATGTATGTAGATATATATTCAATTTCATACACACACTTATACATACATACATGCATACATTATGCGTATACATATACAACCTGTTCCGTCCTCCACGCTGTGACAACTCACAAAAGACTATTTTTAACCAAGTAGCGCGGAGAGGCGCTTCAGAAACGTGCTGCGGCTGGCTGATAAACACAGGCACTGACTAGAGCGACCACGATCAGCTCCGGTGGCCGTGGAGCCGTAACGCGCTGCAGACGCGTGCAGTGAGGCGCAGATCAGCTCTAACGTCACTGAATCTGCTGTGTAGATGAATCGTGCAAAACATACACGACAAACAGTGAATTTTTCATTGTTTCTCGAAACGTCATAGCATTTCCACACTGGCGATGACATGACTGCGGCGCCAAATCATTTATGTCCCCACGCATCATGTGTGTCGTCACGCGTTGACGTCATCAAATTGCGATCGGTTCCTGAGATCGGCCAAGTTGGTGAGTACCGCTCGAGTCATAAAATATGATTATCGGCCAATACCGATCTCCGGCTGATCGATCGGAGCATCCCTAATATATACATATAAAAACCGACCTGTTGGAACAGTATTTCTAATGTTACGCACTTTACTACTAATGTCAATATGACTGCATCATTTCAGGAAGCTATAAGGCACCTCAAGAATTCATATTAACAGATGAAAGAGACGTTTTCCTTCTTTGCATTGTAAAGTTTTTGTTTACAAGACAACTTCCCCTCTGAAACTTTCTGCAGGGTTGCTGTAAGGTCAGTCAGCATTGAAAACAGGAAATAAGAGAACAGGCCGAATGGTACTCTGGTCTAATCTCGGTGTCTGATGCAATCATACCGATGTGAAACTGCAACAGTAAGCAAAATTAATCAAAATGAATCACATGTTCAATAGCACTGTGGTTCAGCTTCTCTCAGTGCTTATTTCAACAAGTTTGTTGGCGCATCAGTGGTTGCATAAAAATAATTTGAAACCATTTTGTAGGGTTTGTGGCATTGAATTAGGAAAGTAATTGGTTTAAAGGCTTCAGAGTATGAGGGAGACGACTTATCATGCAGACGGGTGGCTGTTCTTCCATCAGAGGCCAGTGGCTCAGGCCAGGAAAGTAATCGCATTATTGCAACAGCGCTTTGGACTGATTCTTAAAGCCCCATTTGCTCCAGTGCCTTTAAGTTTAGATTCCTGGAATGATGTTTCCATCTCTAAGCTATAATATGGTGATAAGAACAATCGGAAAGCATCTCTGTGATTGCGGGGAACTGTCTTGTTGTTTCCAGTAGTCCTGCTGAAAATGTAAACAGCATTGTGCTCTTAGGAAGAAGAAAACAGTTGCAGATGTAAAATGTGCTGTGATTTTGTAATCATAAAAGTCTTTTTATTCTGCTCAGTGGATTTCGATTCAATTTAAGTCCTGCTCTAGACTTTATTTTTCTTGTTGAATATCTATTTTCACTTAGAAATATGTCAGGTTACATAGTAAAATGGTTTGTAAACACTTTCACTTTAACTCATTCAACTAACTATTGCATTGGACCAGAAAAGTGGGATCTGGCATGAATTGAGCTGCTTGTGTGGCAGGCATTTTGCCTGTCTTCGTTTTGTCCCCACTGTAAATCTCACTATCCTATGTCCTTCCCTTCTAAACAGTCGTTGTTTGTGTCCAAAATCACATACTCTATGTAAAGGTACTTGTTTTGAGTAAGAAATTACGACCATTTGCGACCATTAAAAAATTGATTCTACATAGTATGAATGTGTGTAATATAAATGTAATCTGGATGTACTACATTGGCCATGTTGTTATTGTCATGTGACCTACCAGCATCAGTTGTGTCACGTGTAACGCCTTTCCTGTGGCCTCATGGGATGGTGAAGGATGCATACTTCAGAATCTTGCTGGAAGTAGCAGGTCATTTGGATATGCATACTGTGTTATGGGATACTGTGCATACTGTAAATTTGGACATGCTACTCTTCTCACATACTACTTTCACCTATGTTATAGTAGGGAAGAATGCAATTTGAATGCAGCCATTCTTTAGAAGAAACAGGTGGATGAAGGAATGACTCTTCCAATCCCTTTGAGATTTAATAAATCTAATGGGCGGTTGTACTGATTGCCAATTTCTTCCTTGAGGAGGAGAGTTGCATCGTCTAATGGATTTGGTTTCTTTTTGAAGATCTTATATGTTAGCAGAAAGACAACCACCCTCCCCAAAAAACTCCCAGCTGAGTCAGACTCGGCTTTCCCCTGCATTTAGTCTGACTCTTGTTTTTCTTCTTCTTCTCAGTGTGTTGGTTTATAGGTAATCAGTTATTTTCCTGCACTTAGAAATCCAACGAACCTCGATGAGCCTAATTTCCGTTGTCCTCACACATACAACAGCCTTCTGTATGTCTTCTGGCCCTCACAGAAAAAACACAACGTCATAAAAAAAATCCAAAGAAGGAGTGAAATTGAGTGATTATCATGGTTATTCTTTTAATCATGCAGAGAGGTTGACGCAAGAGCCCCCCTGCCATCATAAACATATTTTTTTTTCTTTTCCGACTATAATAGTTTTTACTCCTCTGTGGCGCTTTTATTACACATTGCGTTGAGGAATATTACTGTAATAAAGAAACCTCTTGAGGCTTCTGCTCAAAAGGCCTTTTTCAGATCATGTAATATTATATTCCATAACTTGAGTTTGAGGACTTTATTGGTGACAAAAAGTGAGAAGGATTCATTCATTTGCCGTAAATGTTTCCTCTGTATTAGAAAGGTGTGGCTGCTGTCATGCGTATTTTTTTTATATAATGCTCTTTTTCATTTATTAACCAGAAAAGCATGGAAAAAGGCCAAAAAAAATCACCATAAAATTTTAAAGTCATACAACAGCTTTAAGTTGTTCTTCGCTGAAAAAAAAATGAAATGGCTTCAGAATGACAGACTTTTTGGGAGAACTGTTCCAAATGAGACCAAGGGGTGATTGCAGAGTCTGTGTGTATATATACCAAGACAGTTCACTCATATTACTATGAATGGTAGAAACTACAATGTGCAATATGGCAGAATATTTAATGCCATCTGAATAAAAGAGCCAATAGTCAATTGATCAGTTATCCTGATATTGCAACTGCCTTATAAAATCTGGTTCCCATAGAAACAGTCAATGTCCTGAGATTCGCAATTAGCTGGGCCACTCTGAAATGTGCTCAAATAGAGTTAAAAAATGTATTTATGTGACAGTTCATGTCAGATTTTATTTAAAATATTATTTATATGTGAGTTTGTCAGTCAGTGTTTGTTTTAGTATTTCCACTTTCAATTAGATAGATTGTACTGTAAAGATTAGGCCAATCGATCAGCATCTGGTTCTGGAGAACTCCTCCTTGAGATGGTTTTGTTGCCTTCACATCCATTTGAGTTATTGAAAACAAAAAATGTGTTTTAATCCAGCAATATTAGTCAATAAAGTGTGCTGGTTTTACACTCAAGCCCTGTAGAGTTTGCATCGGAAATGTCAGGCAGCATGAAATTAAATGGCAACAGTAATTAATTCTGGGCGGCTTCATGCTGCATGCTGAGAGAGGTGAGGCTGTAAGCATGTTAAATGAGTTTTTAAATCACTCTCTGGATGGCCAATTATTTTTTCATAGAAATAAATTTCTTGTCAGAGCTGCTAATTGAAATAGCAACTGACATCAGGGTCGTGATAGGTGCAGACATTTTAATTGCTCTCCCTTTCTTGTTTTCACACAAGGTGTCGGTTCGTGAAGCAAGCAAAGCAAACACAGAATAAAAAAAATGGTGAAACCTGACGGGGCGGTCAGATGGTGAAGCTGTTAAATATAGCGTTGAAACTTATGCCAAAAATATCTGTCTGGCAAAAAATGAGAGCAAGCAGGGAACATAGAACTTAAACTAAAAATAAATATGTAAAAAAAACCAAAAAAAAACCTTGAGTTGTGTGAGGCATACGGTTGAGTGCTTCAACATTTGAAGATGTCGTGCAGGCTTTGTGCTCAGGAGGGGAGAGTGTCGTTTTGTAATTATGGGAGCTCTTCAAAAAGGAACGGAAAGCTGTGTCTTTTGCCCTGTAGCATGGTGAGACGCAGCCACAGATGAATGCAGTAATGGAGTCTAATGCACTCTGCACATTAAATGTTCTATGAGTCACAAAGCTTAATGGAGAGTACTTGCATGTTTAACCGAAGACGGGCCTCAGCTCTTTTGTAATTGACATTTGAAAGTGGGAAAAGAGCACTCCTTGTCAACACGACTTGCAAAGGGGGGAAAAAAGGGCCATCATCAAAAAAAGGACCCCAAGATGTAAATTGGAGATTATGTTGCTAAAAGCATTAGAGGCATCTTTTGATAAGACAACGTAAATTCACAATCATTTTCTATCTCTTCGATTAATGAATACATCTTGACCAGGGCTGGGTTCTGACACAAATTTCACGGTTCGATTCGATTCTCATTCACAAGCTTTCGATTCGATTGGATACGTATCAGGTACAGTACATGCCACATTTTCTCAAGGAAAAAAAAATCTCTCAACTAATGCTGTAAAATACATAAGAGTCAGTTGGTACTACATTATAATATTGAAGGTTAAAATTGACTGACTGATCCAGGTTTTACATTTTTTTTAAGGGGTCATCGGATGCGAAATGCACTTTTACATGTTGTTTGAACATAAATGTGTGTTGGCAGTGTGTGTACACAACCACCATATAATGATAAAAATCCACCCAGTGTTTTTTTTTTTTTATCTACTAAAATAATTACCCCTTTCTCAAATCAAGCTGTTCTCAGCTTCTTGTCTGTGTGACATCACACAACCCAGGCCCTCCCACGATAGTTGATTGACAGTAGCGTTTCTGCACAGACGGGACTGGTGTGTTACCTTAGACCCGCCCTGAGTGAGCTGTCATCAGTCCGCTATTGTTTCACCGCTGGAGCTGATGTAGATAAGAATGTCTCTTAAGCAATTGAGGTGTTTTGTTGTTGGATGTAATAATGAACACAGCAGTTGTCATTTACTCCCAACATCTGAGCCGCTGAAGACGCAGTGGGTTACGTTTGTTTGTGAAGGGAATGCATTCCCGATCTACCTAAATGCGTCTATGTTTGCGCGAATCATTCGTGATCCAGCTTCACCTCCAGAAGAAGTGAGTATATGTTTTTTTAATTTTTTCGAGTCTTTGCAAATCGCCTTTCCTAATAACGTGCTAGTTAGCAAGTTTCACGATGAATGCAGCTAAAGTTAACAGTCGACCAGAGAGCGGCTCGGAAGAGAGGGGCGGGGTCAGCAGAGCTCATTTGCATTTAAAGTGGCATGCAAGAAAATAGCCCGCCCCTCCTTGAAGGTCAAGTTAATTTGATTTGAATTTTATTTTCTCTATAGCGCCAGATCACAACAGAAGTCATTTAAAGTTACCTTTCCTATAGAACAGGTACCTTATGTTATTTATCTTATTTACACGACGGCATGTCATTTCTGTTTCTACATTACATGGTCGCGCTCTCTGTATCGCGCACAGCGGAGTTCCGCCCCGATGCGCGCACACAAACATTTGCGCACACACAAGTGAGCACACTCCCACTCCCAATAGCATTTGTAAATATTAAGCTGCAAAACGTCTTAATATTGAAGTGCTGAATAGCACGCGTGATGCTTCCGGTGATACAAACTAAATAGCCTTATGTTATTTATCTTATTTACACGACGGCATGTCATTTCTGTCTCTACGTTACATGGTCGCGCTCTCTGTATCGCGCACAGCGGAGTTCCGCCCCGATGCGCGCACACAAACATTTGCGCACACACAAGTGAGCACACTCCCACTCCCAATAGCATTTGTAAATATTAAGCTGCAAAACGTCTTAATATTGAAGTGCTGAATAGCACGCGTGATGCTTCCGGTGATATTAACGTCTGCCGTCTCACTAATGAGGACGTAAATAAATGAACAACATCTCCAGAACTGCTCTGAGAGTCACTTCGTGAGCATTTGACCATTTCATTTGAGTAAAACTATCATCATGTCATACACGCACAGAAATGTAAAGGTATTCACGGCAACCCGTCAAAATAAAAGTTCGTTTTAACTTGAGGGCATTGGCAGAACTATATTACTATTGTTGAGTAGAATGTACGTAACAGGCTGCTACTACTACTAAAATTATTAAAACCTTATTTTTAAGGAATAATCATACAATATTTCTTCAATGTTTTAATTGTAATTTTAAATATCCCCTTTATTTTCCAAAAAATAAAATGTTTAATTTTCATTAATTAAAAGATAAATTAAATGAATGTTTTATGCCTTAAAAAAGTTTAAATACACAACACAGAATTTCTGAGAGGAAAATCATAAGGCTATTGTAAGAATAAATGAAACTTGTTTTTATGCTTTCAAATAATTAGACATGCTAAAACACAGAATTTGGTAACGATAAAACATAAGGTTGGAAAAAATAAAACATTTCATAGGACCCTAAACATGTATTTTGTCCCCCCCCCCCCCCACCCCAAGCCGTAAACCTAGGGGAAACACTGCCATGGTTGTCCTCCTAGCCCAGATGGAAAACTTTGGTCAGGCTTGAAGTCTTCTCAACTCACAGTAAAACATGTCTTGCTGAAGTTCAGTAACAGCAGTCCTTGTTTCAAGGATGTTTTTCTTTGACGTCTGTGATTGTTTTAGGGCAAGAGAGCCTGGGCAATTTGAAGACTTTAAGGCTAAGTCATTTTCAGCAGTATTGATTCTGCAGTGATATGAGCAAGAGAAAGAGTGTGTGTTTGAGAGTTCTTGCTGCATTGAGGTGGTGGGGGAGTGTTTGTGCCTGTGTGTTTGACTGGATGAAGAATGGAAGCGAGGTGAACATTTTGGTCCGTTATTTCTGGTCAAGGCTTTAGCACTTAATAAAATCAGTTTTTGATATAATGCCTTACTGACCTCCGCTCTCAAGTTGATATTTTTTACAGACTCTCTAAAACACACACACTTACTGACAGATTTCAGATCCAAGTCCTCAGTTCAGGCTGGACAGTAGCAAGTGAGTTGATGTGCAAACTTGTGATTGTTGCAATGTTGCATCAGGAATGAAAATCGATGGCTGCTGACAATGGCAGTTGCTGCTCTAATGAACAGTGAAATAACTGTGATGAGTGTGTGTGTGAGCGCAGAACTGAGTTCACTTTTAAAAAGCTCTGTTAATACTGTCAGCATGATGGGATTCAGGCTCAGGGCTTTCTGTAATACTACATGCACACATTCTCTCCCTTCCCCTTTTTTCCCCAGATTTGCATTGCTGATTGCAAATGGAAATGAAACTGACCTCAATTCTGAAACTTTCTCGCACTCTCGTAGAATTGTGGCTTGACCTTTAACCTTTGAAAGCAAAAGTGCAGGGATTTTCTCAGGTGTTTTCAGGATCCTTTAGGAGGCTTAGTCTTGTTGTCTAAGATTTGAATGTCATAATGTTGTGCATGCTAAATAAAGGTGTCACAGTGTAAACTGACTTTTTACTTGCACTCTGTGTAATTTAAAACAGGAGGGAAGGATCTCTGAATGTGGATTGTCAGATCTGGATTTGATGTCCTACCAAACATCAGCAATGATTTGCTTTTCCTCTTCCACAGTCTATTCTCTGAATGGACCAGTCTATCTGAACTCTTTACAAAAGCTGATTGTGAATCTGTTTATCGAGATAAAGATTGTATCTTTTGTGAAACTATAGAGGGCTGTTTGTCATTGCAGTATTGCCAGCGATCTTATCCCGTTATGAAACTGGAGGAATTTTGGAATTAATTTTCAATTCTGATACTGACCGACCTGACATGTTTTAATTTGCATACATTTATGTAGTCTCATTCACTGACGAATCAACATATAATAAATATTATATATACACTATCGGTCAAAAGATTGAAATCAATATGATTTTTTTTTTTATATATTTTTTTAAGGAAGTCTCTTTTGTTTTTGCTTTTGAAAGGTTATCATTATCATGGTTTCCCCAAAATATTACATTATGTTATATCATTAGGCTTCCGTTTCTTCTTCTTCTTCTTCTTCTTCTTCCGTTTCTTCCGCTCTTGAGTCTATGGCAGGCCATAGAACCGCTTGCGGGAAAGTTGTGAAATTTGGCACACTGATAGAGGACAGTCTCAACATTAACCATTTGGAGTCTCTATCTCAAACTCTCTAGCGCCACCACTTGTCCAAAGTTTCACTCATGTTTATGCTAATAACTTTTGAACCATAAGGCACAGAAGGAAATTTTTTCGCTATTTTTAATTGTTAAAAAAACGTACTTTTTCGAACTTGTCCTAGATGGTTTGTCTGATTCTCACCAAAATTGGCTCAGATCATCTTCAGACCATGTTGGCAAAAAGTTATGGAATTCAAGTTGATTCTTCAAACCGTTCTCGAATAACACGGGAACGAATTCGACGAAAAGCACACAAAAATGGATCTGAGGCTGTATCTCCGCAACGGTTTGGCGTATTGAGACCAAACTTGGTGTGTGTTATAGCAAGCATGACCTGAGACTACCTGTTGTAGTGATGCGCGGATGAGCTAAAATGTCACCCGAATCCGCAGCTTCAAATAAATTATCCACCCGCCAACCGCCCGCACCTGTATTTTTGTCTTATTTAGATAACTGCACCCGAACCCGCACCCGATCATCACATTAGGGTTCGTACGTTCATGAAAAACCTGGAAAAGTCATTGAACAGCAATTTCCAGGCCTGGAAAGTTTTGTAAAAATAAATAAACCCAGAAAGTTTTTGAAAAGTCATAAAAATCTATTTCACAATTCTCTGTATAATAGAATTATGTTTAATCAGGTCCTGAATTTCGTTGCGGGATTGCGCATACATCGCATTACTCATTCCCGCAGCTTTCGACTTTAAAATAAGGGAAATTGCTGTAAAACATTTATTCAATATAGCGTGTAGGTTAGATGAGTAAATAAATCCACACAAACCATCAGATGAAAACAGCGT
>NW_015548240.1:2291242-2300142 GCF_001515605.1 Sinocyclocheilus anshuiensis | reverse complement strand
TTTTTGAAAAGTCATGAAAATCTATTTCACAATTCTCTGTATAATAGAATTATGTTTAATCAGGTCCTGAATTTCGTTTTTTTTTTTTTAATTGCGCATACATCGCATTACTCATTCCCGCAGCTTTCGACTTTAAAATTAGGGAAATTGCTGCAAAACATTTATTCAATATAGCGGTTAGATGAGTAAATAAATCCACACAAACCATAAGATGAAAACAGCCTGAGTGATTCAGCTGTAACGCGCCTTCTCTCTTTGACTTTCTCTTCACATCGACGCAGCTAGAGCTGCTGCACGCTGCGATATAAGACTTTAGCTTGCGTTTTGGGACAGTTGACAGAATTGTCAATTGCCTAATCGGTCATTGTTGCATCGTCACAAAAATGTATTATTTTCATGTCTTTTTAAGCAATTCGGTACTCGCGCTCTCCAGAGGCGCTTTTCTGTGTGCTCACAGTCACATCCAAAGCGCGCGCTGCGAGTACCAAATTGAGAAAGCACTGTCGGTTTTGTCTTAAGTTAATGTAAACGGTTGCGAAATAAAACGCAGGAGTATCAGTATTGGATCCTTGAAATAGGTCTTGTGACAGCAGCCTAATAAAGCTGTGCCATCTGTCATTAATGTTAATCAAACAACAAAAGAAAATCCCTTGGTTAAATGTTAATTTACAGTTTATTAAATTTCTGTAGCCTATTTAAAACACATTCATATTTTAGAAAATGTAGTTAATATTTGTATCAATTATTTATTTTATCCACCCGCGACCCACCCGCAAATAATCAGAATGCATTTTTTTTATTACCTGATCCACCCGACCCACGGATTATCTGCAGCGCCCGCGGATGTAACCGCCATCCGCGCATCACTAACCTGCAGTGTTTCAGCGCTGTGCCACCTAGTGGTCAGGAGATATGAAAAATGCATATTTTTGCTTATAACTTCTGAATGGTTTGGCCAAAAATCTTTAGATTAGGTGCAGCATGCCGAGTCGAATGATATCCAATTTTCCCATGTCAGCCAGTGTCGGCCATTTTGAATTTTCTAGTAAAATGCTATATTTTACCAACACATTGATGTATCGTTACGAAACTTGGTATGCTTCTTCGGCACCATGCCCTGATGGTACTCAAAAAGTTTGGGGGCAGCCTTGTGGTCAAAAGTTATAATGACATTTCTAAAAATGCTAATAACTTTTGTTTACACTAGCCTATTGTAATGAAACTGGTTTTGATAGATTCCTTGGATCATGCCGAGACCATCGATACCAATTTTGCTATAATTGGCTGAACTTCCTGTCCGCCATCATGATTCATGTTGAAAACCTACTTTTTCAAACTCCTCCTAGACCGTTAGTCCAATTTTCACCAAATTTGACTCTGATCATCTTCAGACCAAGCTGGCAAACGGTTATGGATTTCGTGTCGATATATGAAACGGTTTTCGTTTAGCGCATCAACGAATTGTCTGGAAAGATGCCAAACTGCATCTGAGGCTGTATCTCTGCAAAGCTTTGACATATTGACACCAAACTGTGTGTGCTATTGTCACCTCACACTGACCAGGCCACATCATTTTGGTAACAGCGCCACCTATTGGTCAAGAGTGATAAACCATTCATTAATCATTAATTATGAAATTTCCAAAAATGCTAATCATTTTTGATTGCATTAGCCTATTATAATGAAACTGGTCTCAAAATATTCCTTGGGTCATGCCGACAACATAGATACCAATTATGCCATTGTGGGCCGAACTTCCTGTCCGCCATTTTGATTTATGTTGAAAACCTACTCGACTGTTAGTCCGATTTTCACCAAAATCTAATCCGATCATCATCAGACAGTGCTGACAAAAAGTTATGGATTTCGTGTTGATAGACAAAACCGTTTTTGTATAGCGCCGCAACAAATTTGAGGCATAATGCCAGATTATGTCTGAGGCTGTATCTCTGCAAAGCTTTGACATATTGACACGAAACTTTGTGTGTGCCATTGTTCCCTCACACAGAACACACCACATCGATTTGATAACAGTGCCACCTATTGGTCACAAGTGATAAGCCATTAAATCATATTACAAGAAGTTGTTTATGATTTGTCAGCCATTTTGCTTCAAATCATCCTAAACTTGCTTTAATTTCTCAGTTGCAGTTGGTCTGATGCTCCATGCTATGCTTAGCTCCTCATTTTGCCTTTGGAGTGCTTGGCCCTTTAATTGCTGCTTGCAGCTATATTTACCTCTGAATTTGATATTTGCATATCTGCATATTTGCATAATCTTTGGTGGAAATACTGGATTTTACCAGAGAGAAAAAGAGCATTATTTTAGCCAGTACAATTTGATTTTGATAGATGTATTTTTTTTATACAGTGGGGTCTAAAGGATTTTTTAAATTCTTTATAATTTAGAGATTAAATAATTTGTAGGATTTTGAAATATAAAATGTAAAAGTGAAACAACGTAAACACTTGGGAATTCTGAACATCATGTTTATTTTTTATCTTATGTCTATAATGCAGTTTGTAAAGTGTAAGTATCACTAGTGGTCTCAGATGTTTGGATCCCACAGTGTGTTTCCAGCTTCTCTACAAAACTGCAATCTCAGTCTGAGTGTGTGAAATGCTAATGAATCAAAGAGTCTTTCTCTTGAGCCTTCAGTGGAGCTGCTGGGCAGTTTGGCATTTTGGCCTAAAGGGGGCACTGTGCATCCATGAGAAACCTGACCCTGAGTGCAACCTGAGAAAACGGCTCAGACCTCTCATGCAAACTGCCAGTGCTCATCTCTGTTGTTTTGACCAAATCCACAGCGCTTGTTTGGATAGCTGCTTGTATTCCAGGGATGTCGCGGTTGTGACGGATGGCTCTCGTCTTACTTTATTCTCAGGTTACTGAGATGAGAGGATGTAGCTCTTCGGTTCTGTATATTTGTACATGTGGGCAGTTGCAGACATGCAGTTGGTTTTCTGGGAAGATAAAATAAAATTTAAACCATTTCCAAGAGAAAGAAAATAAGATCTCTTCAGATCTAAGAGAAAACAAAGCATCAATCAAAATATGTAGAATCAGTTGTGGTTTTTAGTGGTTTGGTGAGTGGGAACATGCACAAGCAAAGAGAAAAACATGTAAAAATAAGCACAGAGCGATGATATATGCATTGCCTCTCGACAGCATCCCATTCCTTTTCGTGGAAACTAATTTTCCCTGAAGTTAGTTCGGCCCAGCCACCTGCTGGCAGCCCGTTGTCTGTGCCGCTGCTTTGCAGCGAATTTCCCCAGATACGGCCATGTCTAACTAGGGCTGAACGATTTTGGAAAATAATCTATTTGCGATTTTTTTTTTTTACCAATATTGCGATTGCGATTTTAATATGCAATTATTTTTTAAAAGCTCTTTATGTTCTGTATTATTCAACAAAGACAAGCTATAAATCATTGTATAGTATGACCAACACAATATTAGATAGATTAAAAATAAAAAAAAATTTCTGTAGGCCAGGCCTATATGTTACGATGAAATTAGGTGATGTAACGTGAAACATTGCTGATGTTCGCGCAGTAGTGCGGGCTCTTTAAATTTTGGCGCTGTTGTGAAGACGCATGTCACGTGACAACATCAACATGGCGGATGTAGTACGTCCGAATTCCATTCATACTACTCTCATTCATACTATATAGAACGTACTTTTTTAACGGTCGAGTAGTACGTTCAAATTCAAATGTAGTACCTACTAAGTAGTATGCGATTTCGGATGCACCCCGTGTCTGCACCGGACGCGAGCGGCAAAATACAGTAGAACCATTATAATCAGTGACGCTGTCTACACTAGATTTGGTGCGACGCGACGCGACACGACACGACAAAACCCGATATTGAACTGATGCCTTGTTCTATTTATGACGTACTGACAATAAGTTAAAATGATTTGCAACGGTTGCTTTGTCGCGTCCAGCGTAGAGCTGTTGCGGCGCGGCACGACAACTGTAGCGTCTGGTGTAGACACAGTGAGTGAAGCCGAGAGCAAGATATGCCTCGTCATATTTTCTGCATTTAGCTTTTGAATGACCAGCACCTGCCTGGGTCTGTGCGACTTCATCGATGGCTTTTCTCTTCCCTTTCACAAACCGAACCATCTCCCATTCTAAGTTACGTCCTTTGGCTGTTTACTGTTTTATTTCTTTTCTTTTTCTGCTGATGACTTGAAGCAGCGCTGCTTGGTGTGTGTCATCAAAGTACTGCGAGAGCTATAAGAGAGCGCGGACGTCTCCTTATGCTTTCTCTCGCCGTACTTTGATGCCATCCACCGATCTGATCTTCAAGTCGAACACACCTCTTTACTCTCGCGTGTCACGTGACCTTGTAATCGCAGCCTCTGCGTTTGTACAATCGCGTTCTTTTCATATCGCGATATTATAGCAAATGCAATTAATCGTTCATTTTTCCTGCCGTTTTGTCAGTTTATATGACTAAACACTAGTTTTTCAGATGTTCATTGAAGTCTGTCTTTCAAGTTACCAGCGCAAGACTCTGGGATATATGCATTGCCTCTCGACAGCATCCCATTCCTTTTCGTGGAAACTAATTTTCCCTGAAGTTAGTTCGGCCCAGCCACCTGCTGGCAGCCAGTTGTCTGTGCCGCTGCTTTGCTGTGAATTTCCCCAGATACGTCCATGTCTAACTCAATTTTCCTGCCGTTTTGTCAGTTTATATGACTAAACACTAGTTTGACGAGGGGGGGCGGGGCCGAGAGCCGTGGGAACGGAGCGAGGCCGGTGGAGTAATTGATAATGAGCCACACCTGCACCACTCTCCGGAAGGATAAAAGGAGGAGCTACGATAGTGAAAGACGAGAGAGGACCAGGCCTGGACTTTATTTTGTGTTTTGGTTCTGTTTGTGCGCGACAGTCGTCCGTGAGGGGCTGTCGCGCTATTTTGTGTTTATTTTATTATTAAAGTTTTGTTCAAATGTTCGCCGGTTCCCGCCTCCTCCTTCCCGTGACTACGAACTTTGTTACAACTAGTTTTTCAGATGTTCATTGAAGTCTGTCTTTCAAGTTACCAGCGCAAGACTCTGGGGAAACTGTGTGCCTTAGCAGAAATGCTTATTAGGTGCTTGGTTACATGCCCACGGTGGGAATATTTGCAGTAATGGCCCCTCTGCACATTTTCATAATGGGCCGTTCAGCGTTCCACAAATACAGATTTCAGAAAGCATGTGCTGTTTTTGAAGGAGGTTGTTTGCCGAGCGGAGGGCTTTCTTCCTCTCTTTGAAAAAGACATGTCTGTTAATGTCGACCACCAATGGGCTTATCAGAGTTACGCCTTCCAGTAATACCACTAAGCCTGGGATACAATTGGATTTTCTTTCCCCCCTTCTCCGTAAAGGACCTCTCCCAATGTTCGGCGCTCATTTCGTAACAGTCAGTCATTCCCTCTGTGCACTCCGCTTTGTAATCAGCCTGAGAATTTTTGATTTGTTGCCCGTTTGCTCGTCTTGTCTATAGTTGTGCGGAGCCTTTTGCAAAGTGAGTTGTTTTACACAGAAGCCCCTTGAAGGGCCTGCAATGGATTCTGGGATAAATGCAGTTGAATTGAGCTTTAATTAACAGCCCATAATTATAAAACACTCAGCGCTGAGCAGCATTAATGGGTGGAATTTAGACTTGATGTTTAAATTGAAACGCGGCTGCACTTTCCTCGCGTTAGCGCGTAACTTTATCTGCGCTTCTGTGCGCGATTGCAGATCAAATGGTGGTATGAGGAAATTGATTTTGATGGTGGTGTAGCTGTCCTGCACTTTAACAGAGGGAATTGAATGGATCTCTGCTTCATGGCTGTTCTCTCGTTCTCCTTCATCTGTATGCTAATGCCAGACGAATAGCGTTTGTTAGGAAATGAGTTTCAATTGACTGGACAGTAGTTATATTATTGTTCTCATTGCACAACCGCATAAGCCAGCCCCACTTTTCGGCTTAGCAGTTTAATGCTGTTATGGGCAGATAGCATTTCAAAAGCCTTCATGTGACTTCTGACTAATAATTCTTTGTAATCAAATCCAGGAAGTACTACATGAAAGCAGGTTGGAAAGCATGTATAAGCACATGATGACAGGGTCTCAACAGGCTCTTTACTCTAGATGTACAGATCTCTGTTGGTAACAACAGAGGTGGTGTTTGATGTAGTTGATGGAATTATGATCTTTGAGTATTGCTAGCTTCTAATGCAAACCTTGAAGTTTTTTTTAATCTGCTTTACTGCAAATATATGTGGTTTGTTCTTGAAGTAATGGAACTTTTCTGTCCCTTAGGATGATTTTAAAGAGAAAATGCTTTAAAAATGCTGTAACTATAGATTTTTTAATTACTTAAATTGCTGTTTTTAGAAGGCTGAAAAGTTAATTTTTAATAATAATATTTAGAATTTTATTGATAAGTATTGCTGTTCACAAAACTGCAATCATTGCTATGAAGTCAAGCATTTTACAAAATTTCCAAACTTTCAGAAGTCAAATGTCATTAATTAAGAGTTTATTTGGTGATCTGAGAGTATAATTTCCAAATAGCACAGTATTTGAGAATTTTAATTCGGAATCGATCCATTTATTTTTTTCTTTGCTTTCACATTACAACAATTGAAAGTTCGTAAAAGGCCATTATCAGATCCTTATTCTAGAATAAATGTTTTCACTAGTGGTCGACCGACATGTGTTTTTTGACAGCCGATGCCAATATCTTGGAAAGCAGGGTGGACGATGGCCGATATAAAGCCGATATAATTTTATTTATTTTAACTAATATTCAAGAAATTTGAAATAATTTGAAAATAGATTAAAAAATAAATGTGTAAAATAAACATACTTATACTGTAGATGACAAAGTATTTTTCACAAATAAATAAATATTTAATAAAAATATAATTAAAAAGGAAGTAAACACTGTAACCAACAGGGCACTCAGTATTCTGGGAAGTTTGTGTGCATTGGAAATCATATTTTTTCAAATAAAGCCAAGGTAACACTAATTTTACATACAGCACACAGTGAAAATTACATGAATATGACAGTGGGCAAATGCATAAAGCGCAGCATAATTTGAAATCACGAGTTTACGATCGCACATCTTCAGTGAAGCTGAACTCTCCTCCTGTCATTCAATTCACCTGACCGACCGTCACGCAGAGAACACACAATCATGCAGGATGCGCATTAAATATCGCATGCGATTTATCGTGCAGCCCTAATACAAATGCACACTTCACACGATCTCATAGCTGGATTCGACTAAGTTTGCAAGTTTTGTGAAATCAAATGTTCATTATTCATTCAAAGATTTGTTTAAATGATTTAAATGCGTATTTGCTGAATGCTGACGGCAAACAAGAAAGTATTATAATGTTTGCCTTTCTATTATTAATAATATAATACTTTGTATACATTTTAATTTCTTTGTTTAACCGTTCTATCTGATTATTAGACAGACTTTTATCCATATTAGACAGAACTGTTAACGATGAGATGATGTTAACAAGGAGAATGTGAGCACTGTGTGTTCAGGCGCTTCCGTTCTCAGCACCGTTAAAATAAAAGTCCCGCCTCGAACGCATCGGCCAAACGGAAAAACTTATCGGCCGATGCCGATATTTGAAAAATGCCAAATATCAGCCGATATATCGGCCTTGGTGATGTATCGGTCGACCGATATGACTAGTTTTCACACATTTTGCAGGCTTTCAAGGCATCAAAAACGATCCCTGACAATATACGTAAGTGTAAAACATACATATATTACTTTATTAGCATTTCAAAATGCATCAACATCACCTGTCAATTTTAAGTTAATTAAACAAGGTATTAGTAACTTAACCTAATTTTGATGTAGTTTGCTACTTTTATATATGTAGTGTAACATACTGACACATTTACTTATACACACTCACTTTTGTTATTGTGCAGCAAGGAAAGATAGAGACAAGACCGAGAGAGCTAAGAGGAAAGCATTGGTTGCCTTGGATACAATGGGCAATGTCTGTTTTGTGTTCTGGAAACACTGTTCTGCTGTTTATTGGTTTTCTCAACTGGCCCTTCATTGAACCCCCTGATAACACATGCTTTAATATCTTCTTTAAGTGGTAATTGTGGGATTTTGCAAGGCACAAGATCCAATAATTGAATTCCCTTAAATTGTTTCAGTGTCTAATTTTTATCACCTGGGTTGATTGGCTATTTTTAAATGAATATTAATTCCAGGGTCTTTGTAAACCGGCTCGATTACATCCATTAAGTGGCCCTGTTTTAAATAAGATGGAGCCAGAGGCTGAACTGTGTGATTAAAGTACGCATGAACTAGGGATGCACCGATACCACATTTTCCAGTACTCACCCGATACCGATACTTTTATTTTTGGTACTTGCCGATACCGAGTACCGACACCGATATTTTTATTGCATTTGTAAATTTTTTAAATATTGGGTACAGAAACCAAAAGAGTATGTATAATGCTAGTTGCTTAACTTTATTTATCAAATAGATAGTCAAACCTAAATTTATTCAGACACCTTCAACATTTCTCCCATTATCACAGTTTATTCGCTATAGTTTAGAAAATGGTAATAAAATATAACAAGAACTCAGAGTTAAACTGTGTCAGAACAAATTCAGCTTGATAATGTTAGATAACTTTGATAGAAAGGTATGTAATAGATTACAATCAACCAAAAATTATACAGCTGTTAGTATGACAGTATTTACACAACTATCACTACTTAGTTGGGCAACGCTTAGCCTTAATGACAGCCTGTAGTCTCCTGGGCATTCTGTCACCCAGCTTCATGCAAACCTGAACTTCAAATTTTTTTTTCTCCCAGACGCGGTCTGAAATATTTTTTGTCCCAAATTTGTAACAG
>NW_015548240.1:2290920-2291110 GCF_001515605.1 Sinocyclocheilus anshuiensis | reverse complement strand
ACGCCTGCATGTATTTGTACTGATGCAGAATAGTACAGCCTAGCGCATTTCACACAAGCTGTTAGATTCACTTTCACCAGAAAGTCGTGTATGGCTAAGGTTAAAAATAAATGACATTTATAGTGAATGCCCTTATAAATGGACTTATTTTTATGATTTAGTTTTAATCCAAATGATGCGTGTGCTAAGT
>NW_015548240.1:2288346-2290625 GCF_001515605.1 Sinocyclocheilus anshuiensis | reverse complement strand
TTCATTGTCTGAATATGGCACTTATCACATGCTGTGTGGTATCGGCGTTTGGTATCGGGGCATTTTAACGAGTACGAGTACGAGTACGAGTACAGGAGCTTAGTATCGGGCCTTAGTACCAGTATCGGTATCGGTGCATCCCTAACATGAACCATGCATGTAGTAAAAGACAGTGATAGATCCATGTGTGAAGTCTCTATAGCACATGGTCATGTAGAGGAGATGCAGAAATGCTGTTGATTTGCAGCACTTGCTGGATGTGTTTGTCAGAAGCACAATTCAGAAGTTGTGACCTTACACAAACTGCATTTGTTTAACCTCCTCGGGCTTTTCGGCACATAATGGGATGATGGCTGCTGCCATTACCGTGATGAAATGGCCAAATAAGTGACTTAAGCGTGGCCTCATAAGCGGCAAAGCTTGTCGGCGTGCTGTTTTGTTGCCCTTTGATGACATGGTTGGCAAGCCCACCCGTCAGATTAAGGCTGCCATTGTGACATGAACATGAAGTCTTTTAAGTACCGCGGAATTATAAAAAAATGTCCAATGCTCTCATGTTTTGACATGCTGTGAGACACAAAGGAACGCAGTACTGTTTTGCAGCAGATTTCTAGTGATTTACTGTTGCATGTTTCTTTTTTTTCTTCTTCTTTTTTTAAACCAGGGGAGATGGGAACTATAAACCTGACAAGACTACTGCAGATCAAACAACTTTTTTTTTTGTACTTTGGCTTTAATGCAGCATTCTCAAGTCAACAATGGCATCAGATTATAAAATCACAATTTTAGCTGTTATGTCGATGATGAAGCTAGAACGTTACTGATGGGACTACAGGGATATGTAAAAAAAAAAAAAAAAAGGGCAGGAAGGAACGACATGAAGGATAAATACTACATGTTGGATAATTACTCGAGATAAATGCAAATAAATATGCAAATTCCGTGTAAAGATGCAAAATCATCACATGCTGCCTCGTTTCCTGTCAGCTCATTGTAAGCAGTAGCCAAAACTAATAGCCCTGTTTGTTTTGAGAAAATGTCTGGCAGTAGGGCAAACAATTAGTTTGACAGAGAGGGGAAAGAACTTGTAATCAGAGCAGATGAAGATTATCCTGAAAAATGGATTGAAATAAATGTTTTTTTATTTGATTTTATTTATTTATTTTAAATATATAGCTATTCTGGGGTCTCTGTGAATGTACTTGAGTGGTACTGTCATGAATGTGCAGTGGAGACTGACACGGAAGAGGAGAATTGTTGAATAACGTCGTTATTTTTGTTTTCTTTGCACACAAAATGTATTCTCGTAGCTTCATAACATTACTGTTGGACCACTGCTGTCACATGGACTATTTTAATAAAGTCTTTACTACTTTTCTGGGCCTTGAACCTGGTAGTTGCGTTGCTGTCTATGCAGGGTCAGAAAGCTCTTGGATTTCATCAAAAATATCTGTGTCCTGAAGATGAATGACGGTGTTACGGGTTTGGAGCGACATGAGGGTGAGTAATTAATGACAGAATTTTCATTTTTGGGTGAACCATCCCTTTAAAGGGGTCATCGGATGCGACATGCACTTTTACAAGCTGTTTGAACTGAAATGTATGTTGGCAGTGTGTGTACACAACCACCCTATAATGATAAAGATCCACCCAGTGTTTTTTTTTTAATCTCATTAAATCATTTACCCTTTCTCAAATCGAGCAGATCTCAGATGCCTGTCTGTATGACGTCACACAGACAGACCCCTCCCACGATAGTTGATTGACAGTAGCGTTTCAGCACAGACTGGACTGGTGTCTTACCTTAGACCCGCCCTGAGTGAGCTGTCATCAGTCCACCATTGTTTCACCGCCGGAGCAGATGTAGACAAGAATGTCTCCTAAGCGATTGAGGTGTTCTGTTGTTGGATCTAATAACGAACATACCAGTCGTCATTTACTCCCAACATCTGAGCCACTGAAGACGCAGTGGATTACGTTTGTTTGTGAAGGGAATGCTCCCCCGATCTACCTAAATGCGTCTATCTTTGCGCAAATCATTCGTGATCCAGCAACTGAAATGTGTGTTGGCAGTGTGTGTACACAACCACCCTATAATGATAAAGATCCACCCAGTGTTTTTTTTTTAATCTCATTAAATCATTTACCCTTTCTCAAATCGAGCAGATCTCAGATGCCTGTCTGTATGACGTCACACAGACAGACCCCTCCCACGATAGTTGATTGACAGTAGCGTTTCAGCACAGACTGGACTGGTGTCTTACCTTAGACCCGCCCTG
>NW_015548240.1:2284474-2288093 GCF_001515605.1 Sinocyclocheilus anshuiensis | reverse complement strand
GGCTAAAGTTTACCGTCTCTCAGAGAGCGGCTCGGAAGAGAGGGGTGGGGTCAGCAGAGCTCATTTGCATTTAAAGCAGCATGCAAGAAAACAGCTTGCTCTGAAAAGAGCTGTTTTTGACGGTAAAAACGGTGTTGTTTTACACTACCATTGAGAAATTTTAACCAAACTATGTTACAGACTTTTCATTAAGACCCTAAAGAATCATATCAACTTGGGGGAAATGGGCATCCGATGACCCCTTTAAAGCTCCTGTGATTTGTGAACTAAAAAAGGTTTGTGAAAATAGTCTAATGATGCTGTCTGTGAAAAAGGTCCATTTATTATGAATATTTGATGTCATACGCTGAACATTAATTTATAATTTCATATTTTTTCACCATTTTATATTTTGATCATGACATCTCAACTTGATCAGAATTGTAATTTTTTAGTAAATGCATTCATGCCACCTCTGTTTAGCATTAAACCTTGTAAACACGACTTTTTGTTCCATATACAGAATGCTGCTTAATTTTAAACATAGCAAATTTTAACAGCTGGTCCATTATTATCGAAGAATAAACTAAGTTGATCAGAACCCTGAGGTGCATTGAGTAGAAGTTTTTGTGTTGAATAGCTTAACAGTCAATTAGAAAACCAGTTTCACTGATCACACTGTGACCAATTTATATCCCTATTGCTGATACCAACTTTCTGGGATTGTTTAGCTTCAAGCCTTTTATCTCCATAGCTAAGACTGAATGTCACAGCGTTAATTATCTCCAGTCATCTCCTGAGTTAAACATGTCATGAAACATCAGAGGCTTCATTCTTAACAACCCAACAGATACTCTCAAATGTCTCAACTCAAATGAAACAGCAAGCAGACTTGCACATTCCTTAACGCACGCTCTCTCTCTTTCTCTGTCTCTCTCTCCCTCCTATTCTGTCTCTCTAGCTTTCTCAACAATCCTTCCGGCAAGCAGGTGTTGATTGATTTGAAAGAATGTCATTCACCGTTTTAATGTGAGAGCGAAAAAAGGAGGAGGGAACAGAGTAAGAGACTGAATAAATGTCTGAGGCATTTTTGCCGTTTGGTGGCGTTTTGTTTTTTTTCCCCTTCTTCATGGGTTCTGTTACTCTGACAAACACGAAGACAAGGTGTCTTTGCCTCATAGGGAAAATGTATTTATAGTGCTATTCTCAGAACTGCATCAGCAGTCACAGCAAATAGCAGAAGCAAGAACAGCAAAAGGAGACGTTGTTTCCAGTCAGGAGAACTTAATTGCATGTTTGTCGTGTCCACTCACAGTCTAATATCTTGCGTAAACCGCTCTTTAACAGGTGCGCATGCTGATTGAAGTGGTTTGCTTTAATGATTAATTAACCTAGCGTTAAGTATACGCCGGTGGATGTTTTAACAGGAAGTGACAAGGCTACTAACTGCTGCCCTGTCATCTTGACACACGTATGAAGCATTACTTGTCTCGTCTTATTTCTGTTCTGCACTCTCACCCCGTTTCTGCCTTCGCCTCCGCATTGCTCTTTACAAGGAACCTTGCTCCGAGCACTCGCTGTTCACATCTGTACGGCAATAACTCCGGCAGAACGAGCCCTGAATGTGAGCGTCTGAGTGATGACAGTGGCCGAAGGGCTGCCGAGTGGTCGGTTTAATTGAAAGCGAAGCTGTGATGCATTGGTAGTGAATAGACAGCAACGTGAGATCAAGAAGCAGGGGAAAAAAATTCCTCTGAGTAATTTACACCGGTTAAGAGCAGGCCCTATTGTAGAAAGCCTATGTCACGTTTGTTTTTTTGCAACGTCAGTTAACAGCGAGTGGTAAACATGGAATAATTGCTCGAGGTCATTTCTGCTTTTAAAGGCCACAATATGCCTTCACCTAACATGAGTGCAGGGCTCTGAGGATGGTGCTGGCACACCAAAATGTGTGGCACAGTAAATTGGGAGTAAGAGGGCCGTAGTTCATCCCTTTTCTTTTTAATTCCCTTTGCCAAGGTGGAAATGGAGGATATCTGACATTTGATCTAATATTTTGATAAACAATAAAAATCCTATTTATTTTTCAAAAGTTATTATTATTATTGTTACAACAACAGTAATAATAATTTATTGAATTGTAGTAGTAGTACTAGTACTACTAGTAGTAGTAATAATAATAATAATAATAATAATAATAATAATAAGTAGAGATGCACCTATTGCAATTTTCTTGGCCGATTCCAATTTCCGATTTTTTTGGAAGTGTGACCTGCCGGTACCGAGTTTTGCCGATTCCAATTTTCTTTCTAAGAACTATAATTGACAGCATATATAAACAAAAATCTATGCAAATTTCATTGCAAAAATTATTTACATAATAAAAGAAATGATTAAACATTATAATTCCCCCAATCTGGACTAAGTTACAGATTTTCTCTGTAAATAGTTAACTTAAAATGAGTTACTGTATGTAACAAAACAGATGTCATTTCCTGCTATGTTTATAAATGATAATTTTTTCCCCCTAACCTTATTAAATGTCATCTTTCACATCAAATTATTACTTTGTTTCAATTAATTCAGTTAGAATAATAAGAAACTGTAGTGTTGTTACCATTCAAATGAAATTAGTATTAACAAACTATCTTTCCACTGCCGAGGAAACAGAAGCTGCATCTGAAATGGCATTAGATGCATTTACACAGACAGTTTGATGAAGCTGAGGTGCCATAAATGCATTTACACTGCAAAATTTCAAATGCATAAATAATTTTAGCATCTGAAGAGGCTTTAGATGCATTTACACAGACTTTTTGATGAAGCTGAGGTGCCATAAATGCATTTACACTGCAAAATTTTTAAAGATTAATGTTTTACATAATTTTTTTAACTTACAAATAAATGTTGAAAAAATGCAATGATACTTTTAAATATGACTAAACCACCAGTAGGTGGCGGCAAATGTCTTTTTTAATGAGTGAGTCATTTATTCATTCATTCAACCGATTCATTCAAACGGCTGATTCATTCAGAAACGAGGCAAGTGACTGTCCTTATGAATGCATCACTGAATCATTGACTCACTCGTTTCGTTCAGAAACGTGGATTCATTAAGTAACAAAACACCGCTGTGTGCTGCTCGGAGACACACAACAGTTCTGCTGTGGCTTTGATCGGAACTATTTTCATCAACGAAATTGAGCAAAAACAGTCAATATTTTGTCTAAAATCTAAGTCACTTAGTTTAACTTCTCATTTATTGAAATACTATTGTTTAAAATCAGTGTCACATTGCAATCGTGTTGATATTGATATTAGGGGAAACATCATGGCTGTATAATGTTGCTTACCTAAATCATATTTTGTAAGTATCTTTTTTCTTTTCTACTGCTGTATGCATCTATAAATTTCTGTGAGTTACTTTGTGTGTGCTGTCTCTCTCACACACTCACTCAGGCTGTGCAAGCCTCATCTGGCATGACATAAATACATTATCAGTTGCCGTTTACACTGAATTCAATTAAAGGGGTCATATGATGCGATTTAAATTTTTCCTTTCCCTTTGAAGTGTTACAAGCTCTTGGTGCATAAAGAAGATCTGTAAAGTTGCAAAGACTAAAGTCTCAAATCCAAAGAC
>NW_015548240.1:2278643-2282733 GCF_001515605.1 Sinocyclocheilus anshuiensis | reverse complement strand
GGTAGTTCATCCCTTTTCTTTTTAATTCCCTTTGCCAAGGTGGAAATGGAGGATATCTGACATTTGATCTAATATTTTGATAAACAATAAAAATCCTATTTATTTTTCAAAAGTTATTATTATTATTGTTACAACAACAGTAATAATAATTTATTGAATTGTAGTAGTAGTACTAGTACTACTAGTAGTAGTAATAATAATAATAATAATAATAATAATAATAATAAGTAGAGATGCACCTATTGCAATTTTCTTGGCCGATTCCAATTTCCGATTTTTTTGGAAGTGTGACCTGCCGGTACCGAGTTTTGCCGATTCCAATTTTCTTTCTAAGAACTATAATTGACAGCATATATAAACAAAAATCTATGCAAATTTCATTGCAAAAATTATTTACATAATAAAAGAAATGATTAAACATTATAATTCCCCCAATCTGGACTAAGTTACAGATTTTCTCTGTAAATAGTTAACTTAAAATGAGTTACTGTATGTAACAAAACAGATGTCATTTCCTGCTATGTTTATAAATGATAATTTTTTCCCCCTAACCTTATTAAATGTCATCAAATTATTCAAATTATTACTTTGTTTCAATTAATTCAGTTAGAATAATAAGAAACTGTAGTGTTGTTATGAAATTAGTACTTGTCATTTTTTCACTAACCTTATTAAATGTCATCTTTCACATCAAATTCTTACATTGTTTCAATTAATTCAGAATAATAAGAAACTGTAGAGTTGTTACCATTCAAATGAAATTATTATTAACACTCTTATCTTTCCACTGCTGAGGAAACAGAAGCTGCATCTGAAGTGGCATTAGATGCATTTACACAGACAGTTTGTGAGGTGCCAGGTGCCATAAATGCATTTACACTGCAAAATTTCAAATGCATAAATAATTTTAAAAGATTTACATATTTTCTGAATCATTGACTCACTCGTTTCGTTCAGAAACGTGGATTCATTAAGTAACAAAACACCGCTGTGTGCTGCTCGGAGACACACAACAGTTCTGCTGTGGCTTTGATCGGAACTATTTTCATCAACGAAATTGAGCAAAAACAGTCAATATTTTGTCTAAAATCTAAGTCACTTAGTTTAACTTCTCATTTATTGAAATACTATTGTTTAAAATCAGTGTCACATTGCAATCGTGTTGATATTGATATTAGGGGAAACATCATGGCTGTATAATGTTGCTTACCTAAATCATATTTTGTAAGTATCTTTTTTCTTTTCTACTGCTGTATGCATCTATAAATTTCTGTGAGTTACTTTGTGTGTGCTGTCTCTCTCACACACTCACTCAGGCTGTGCAAGCCTCATCTGGCATGACATAAATACATTATCATTCGCCGTTTACACTGAATGCAATTAAAATTAAAATCATTCTCACTCGAAACGACATGTTTACACGCGACTGTGAGTGTGTGCGTGGCTGTGACGTCATTGCCGGCGCCGCTTGCAATAAAAGGATCGGCTCGGAATCAGCAAGACATGAAACTGACCAGCCGGTCACGGGTCAAAAAATCGGAAAAAATCGGCCGATTCCGATCACTGGCCGGTCAATCGGTGCATCTCTAATAATAAGATAAATATTATGAAATTATTTATTATTATTATTATTGCAATTAAATTTAATAATAATAAATTATTATTATTATAAGAGAAGTATTTTAACTTGTATAGATTTCTATTTTTTGTTTTATTGTATTTTTTCATTAGAAGTATTTAGTTATTTATTTAAAAAAGTTAAATAAAAAATAGTAAAATAGTAAAAAATTTTTACAAATATTTTAACCAAAAGATAGTAAGTATGTAAATAGTAAATAATATGCAGAAACAGCTATAAGCCATTTGTAGGTTCCGGGAAAAGTGTAAAATAATGTGGTGTTTGAACATCTCAACCAGCCCACCACATTAACATTGGCAATTCCATTTGGTAGCGCTTAAGGTAGTTTCACTAACCTTACATATTTGATTTTTTGTATTTGTTTATCTATTTTTCTGTGGCACTACAGGTTCAGCGGAGGCGGCGCAGACATGGAGTTCTATAATACCTGGAGAAAACTATTCGTTATTCCCATTCATCTCAATGGGAGCACCGCAGGCACAATCTGGATGCTGCCATCTTTGTTTCATGGCCACTCAGTAGAAACATTTTTTGAGTCAATCACCTAGGCTGTAAATGCCATGTGATTGATCACTCTTTACTGGAACCCTTTGCAGCAGATATGGAAACTGGGATTTTTTTTGTACTTCTGTAAAAATCTGGCTGCATTTGAATAGCTGTCAGTAAGTTATTTTTCCCAGGCATTTCCCAGGAAACATCACTGAATGAGTGCACTGCGCATATTCTCTATAACCATGCATTTGTGCGGACAATGAAAGCTTTATATGCTATTTTTTTTTTTAGTTTTCAGTTCACAAAGAGCATCCTGATACATCTTAATTAAATTAAAGCCAGGTCAATGTTTTTTACAATGCATCTTCAATAGTTGGTCAAAAATTCCAACCACTATAGCTTTTTATGTGGACACTTTGTCTACTTATTAACCAACTTTTTCTGACATGGGCTATTATTTTTCACATTTTGTGCAGTTTCTCTGCTCCAAATCATGCAAAAAAGCCCCCAAAACAACTCTTTTGCACATTTAAACCCAAAACATTGTATAAAGTTTCAGAAAAATGACATGTTCTCCTAAACTTGCCAAAATCAGACTTTAAGAAGTAGTCTCTGGAAGAGACGAGCGTCAGCTATCTCTAAGGGTTTGTAATGCCGAGCGCATTGCAGAGAGGATTTCTGAATGGAATTGACTGACACCATCACACTGTCTTGTCTCCAGAGTCTCATCACTGTCAGGCACAGCAGCAGACCTGCCTGTCATCTCTGATATAGAAGCTGTCATTTGCTGTAAATCGAGCACTTGGCCTGGGCCGGCGGTTGGCCCTACGGAGATGTTAAAAAAAGCACAAACTAAACAAAATGGAGGATGGCTGTAGGTCAGAAGCAGACAGGACTGCTCCCTATTGACTATCAGTCTTTCAGTTACGAGAGTCAAACCTCACAAACTCATAAACACCAGCTGCTATTTCAATTACAGTGTTCTGCTGTGCAATTTTAACATGGATCAACAGACTGCTGTTACTGTTTGCCAAGTGAATTTTGGATACAGTGGGAAGTGGATTCCTTAAGTTTAGATTTTTTTGGAGTCTCTTAGCTGTTGTCTCCCTCATGGTTTCCAGACTCTGTGATGGTTTTCATTGGCATTGCAAAAGTCTAGCTAACATTGAAATGAAACTACAACCTTTTTTTACTTACAGAGATAGCCTATGTTATTTAGTTAAGCAGGATTACCATGTTTGAAACTGATAGTTTCAAGTATGAAGTCTGATGTTGAATGTTGGGTGTTGAATGTTAAAATGTATTATAGAATAGTCAATATATGCATGCCTGTGTCTACACATGGGGTCCAAAATTGACACTTGTCATGTGCCAAATGTTAAAATGGACTTTAGCAAGAATTACTCACCATTTGGCTAATAATTTTATTATCAACTGCAGTGTAATGGATGGTTTAAATGAAATTATAAGAATTATAGTCTGACTGTCTGACTGTTTGTTTTTTTCTTTCCAGACCTGTGACCTTAATTATCCTTGAATTAAGCCAACAAAATAAAAAAAATATGAAGAACAAAATCGGGATACATTTTTGTGACTAGTGCAGTTTACTGAGAGACCGAGACTTTGTATATGCCATGAGTGACACTTTGCTCTCTTTTAAAAATATGCAGGAAAATAACTGAATAATTCAACATACCAAAAATATTTTTAATCAAAAAATAAAATTCCAGTCAAAAAAGCTTGACTTACCTTTCCATAAAAAATATTTTGAATTCTCTGCCAATCATTTGTTCACATGATTTTTAATAGATGGCAAGTTATGTAAAGAACAACCATAAACAACCAGCAGTTGGGCTAATTAAGAACTTTTTTTAATTCAATGCACAATGTGTATTTGCATAGGGACCAATTTATGTTTCCCAACCTCCTTAACAAACCCCCCCCCCCTTTTTTTTGAAA
>NW_015548240.1:2275420-2278618 GCF_001515605.1 Sinocyclocheilus anshuiensis | reverse complement strand
CAAACCCCCCCCCCCCCCCTTTTTTTTGAAAGCGTTACCAACCAAATATAATTGGATGAGCAAATAGTATGGGCTCATTACTCATTACTAGTGTTAAACTAGGCCTATACTTAGTGTTCATTTTTCTAGTCATTTTTCCCCCCCCAATGGTGCGCTTGATGAAGAATTCAGTTCGCGAACAAAAACTAAAATTTTATTCAGATTCTGAAAAGATTATATATATATAGCCTAGAAAGCACACAAAAAAGTTGCTCACAAAAGCACACAAAAAAGCTGTCCCTTGTCTTAGTTCTTCGCGATCTCATTAAGTTTCATCTCATTGAGCTTGCAAAACAAGGCATTGGACAAAAAATCTGGCGTTTTAAAGTGATGAGGGGATTCTAACTTAAACACCACTGATTGGCAATTGTGTTCAAGAAATCAACAGATATGTCTGTGATTGGCTGCATTGCTCAACACTGCAAAAACATGATGTAAATAGAAAACTTTTGGCACTCTCCAGAGCGCAAACACAAATTTGCACTGGATAGTTCACCAGATTTGTTTCGCCAATGTCAGTATAGAATCAATGCCTATGTGTCCTGGTAAAATAACAGTTATTAGTCTCTGTCAAATGTATTTTTTTGTCATTTTTTTAATTAACACAATACTTTATTAAGTAATATAATCTTAAAGTAAAAATTTTTTTTTTCCCTTTTTTGCTTAATGCCTAAATTTACTTGTGGTATTTAAAATGATGTTTTTTGTGTTTTTAGACAAAACTGTGTCAAATTTTCATACTGGCCATTTATTGGTAAATTTGACAGATTTTGTAATATCAGTGCATCTGATTTTTGTATTATGTAATTGCTACTTTGGCCATATTGGGCCTTTTGCCACATGACTTTTATCTAGTACGAGATGGCAATCTGACGAGCCCTCATCCACAGGCTAACACCAGGTCACATCACTGTATGCTTATGCATTCAGCTTACTCAGATTAACATCAGCCAAGTGATTCATCACACAGCCTTTACTTCTCTCCTTACACAAGGGCATCATGAGAGTCTGTGACAGCCAAGACAGGTAATGCAGGAAATTCAACATGCCCCCCTTTGAGCTCCTGTTTCTAAAGATGAAGACCCGATTTCCACTTATCTATTCATGTATTCCTTGTCGGGCCTTAATAAATGCAGCCTCTCTCCATCTATTTTTTTCCTTGAGAAACGTCTGTCTGGTCACATGACTCCTGTTTTGTGGGGAGTTGGTAGGGGGTGTGAAGGATGCGCTTTTAGCTGTGCTTTTCGGTAATGGGTTTTCAAAGAAATGGTAGAAGGGAGCAGAAAAAAAATCAGAAAGCAAAGACGTGAGGGTATTAATCATAATAAAAAGCCAACAGCACCGTGTCCTGTTTAGATCTAAAAATGGGAGATAAAGAACACGCCGAGGTGAGATGATCAAAACGGTTGAGATACGTTGCGGTGTCCTCCAAGTCTCCTTACCAACCGCATCACACGTCTCCCGCTTCTCCACCAGAAACCTCAATTAGAACGATTGCTCAAGCACCCTTCCAACTGTCTGATACGTATCTGAATCAAATTGAAAAATTAAGTTGGGTGTCTTGATTTTGGATGAGAGCCTAAGTGCGCAGTGACAATCTGAGCAGGAGCTGGAGTGGCTGTTAATGAAATGTTTTGAGGTTTAATGGAGTGGTCCAAGATTTGATCCTCATTCTTCAAGTGCCCAACTTGCTGCCAAACAACCGCAAGGTTATTTCTTAATGGCACCGCACGTTCTCCTCACTTGACCATGTATGGACGGGTAATTAAAGGTGATATTGTTGTGGTTCTTTTACTGACTGGGAACATCAACGGAAAGCAGTAATTTGACTATTAAATTCAGTGTCATTTTCTTTTACGGTTTTTCTCATTCCCTCACCTCTTTCCCCAAAGATACGTGCTTACGGACCATTTGAACGCATTCCAGGAGGCTTTGCTTTTCGGCGTAAGCGGTTGGGTCTGGTTTTTATTATGGAAATGCTCTGATTATAATTAGCGGTTAACAGGTTACCCTGAACGTTACCCTCTGATTACATTGTTTTTTCAAAATGCAAGATGGATAGTGTTTCATTTTGTGCCTTGGATTTTTTTCATTTTTTTTCAATTTGTGCTGTTGGCTGGGTTTATGGGGACAAACGTTGCTGAAAATACTTGTAGTTGAGGGATTTTACTGTGTGACTGAGCATTAGTGCTGGGCGGTATGACCAAATATTTATATCTTAAAGCGAAGTACTTTGATACCACAGCAAATACTACTAGATTAACTAAGAAAGTTTTAACATGATTAAAGAGACAAGAGAACAGCCAGTAAAAATAAGAACAAATAAACAAATTACAAGCAGATAAATATGTTACAAATAAAATAAGGTTGGTACTATTCAAATACAGAAATGTAATAATTAGGGAAAATAACTGCATAGTGTTCTGTATAAATTAAATATAGATTTTTATCACAGCTGTTTTGTTGTTTGATGATCATTAATGACAGCAGCAGTATTTATAAGCCACTGTCCCTTTAAGACCTGATGAACGGATCCGATAAAATGATACACATCACATCCGATTTCTTTCTCAGCTGTTTTCATTCACTTGAGACATAACTGACTGCGTTTACCTGAATGATTGTCGAGATGGGTATTTTGTCATAATTTTATGTGTATGTGTCTGTTCAGAGGATTCAGAAGAGGATTCAGTGTTCTATTAGTTCTACAGCTTCAGTATCTTTCACACTTAGTAACACATACAGCTGTTCCCTCACCACAGTGCAACAGTGAAAAGGGACCCCTTTCAAACAGTGTCGCGTTCCGAACATTGTTTAAGTGACATACACCGGTATTGCGGTATTTTAAAAATTTATATCATAACAAAAATAAACACCAGTATTCGGTATGAACCGGTATACCGCCCAGCACTACTGAGCATATCATAAAACTTGTCATGTAAATGAAGTGTCAAAGAGAATGTTGTGGAATTAATTCTGCTCTCTTGATTGTAATCAAGTGTTTTTGGTTCCAAGGATCCTGGCTAACTAACTAACAGTGGTGCACTTCAGAGACCTTGGTTTATTTAGAGATTAATTAAGAGATTATTTAAAGGAGACATATTATTCCCCTTTTTACAATATGTAATATAAGTCTCTGGTGTCCCCAGAATGTGTCTG
>NW_015548240.1:2232754-2275295 GCF_001515605.1 Sinocyclocheilus anshuiensis | reverse complement strand
GGGTTAATCTTTTTCACGTTTCCTTGGTTGATAGATGCACTGGGGACCCGATTATAGCACTTAAAACCTGGAAAAGTCAGATTTTCATGATATGTCACCTTTAAGATTATCTATATTCGTGTACGATACATAAAAAAATAGGCACAAATGACAAATAGTGAGACTGTTCTCGAGTTTGACCTTTTTCTGCATTTTATTACCCTGTAGACAAACAAAATAAGATTTGGCCATCCACCAAAGTCAAAGAAAGTTTTCATTTCTAAACCAGAATGGCACACATTCCACTGTGGCTGAAGCTGAGCTGATTTATATCACCGTTCACTGCCACAGAGTGTGTCTGCGTTACAGAGGCAGCCCTGACTTCAAAAGACATTTCTCGGGGATAAATTGCCATTTGCAGGAAGAGGTGTTGGCTGACTGGAGATTTTATTCATTCATATATGCATTTATGACTGCTAGGCTTGTCTTTGGAGCCCAGGCCCTGCGAAAAAGAGTGTGAGTCAAAAGATAAATACCTGATAGCTTCTCTCCCCAGACATTGTTAAACGAGCAAACGGGCAGTTTACAGCGTTGCCACGGCCAAGCCTGCATATTTTATAAATGAGCAGTCCTAGGCACAGAGGAATATCCCCTCTCCCTCAAAATGGAGCACCAATCCTGCCTATTTGATTTTAACAGCCACTTATGGGCTCTTATTACTCACTTTTTCTTCGCATTTGCTTGTGTTTCTTCAAAAACGTCCATTATGAAGGGCGGAAAAGCTTAAATGAAGTCTTAAACACAACAACGTGTGATTTAAATGTCATGACTTTTATTTCACAGGCCACCTGTCTGGTTCTTTTGCAGAGGTGGAGAGTAAAAATAAGTGTTTCCTTCACTTATAAATGGCAGAAGAAAAGGAGATTGCCAAGCAGTAATAACTATTTCTGTGCCAGTGCTGCTTTCATGACCTTCACTTTCACTCCAACCTCAATTATGGCTCTGTATGGGCCTCGGTGTGGAGGCACGCTCATGGACTGTGTGTGTTTATAAGTCGACATAAAGTAGTTTACTTCATGTGTGTTATTAAACATATTTGAAATCTAATTTCAGTGCCATTATTGTGGCTGTAATAAGTATTACACAGTGTCCTTACTATTTTTTTAAACATAGATGTATATTAAAAATACACTCAGTAAGTTTTTGCACTATTTTTATTTTATTTTATTTTGTTTATTTTATTTTATTGTTTATTTAATTAAATTTAAATTTTTTTTATTAAATTAAATTTTATATATTTATTTTTTAGCCCCATTGGCCTTGAAATGTATCTTTACTAAAAGGTATCTCTATAAAGGCTTTTGGCATGTGGGTTTTACCTCAAGTCTACTCTACCTGTCTTTATATTACTCAATACCTCTCTGGTCCTGGAGAGCCACTTCCTGGTCTTTCTTTCTTTAGTGTGAAGCCTCTATGCGACACAATACTCGGGTCAGAGAGCCTACAGATTGTCTGCCAAGCGCTCAAGACTCGATTAGTCTCTAAGGCAGCTCTTATAGGGGGCAAGTGTCGCCCTCCTGTCGTTAAGGTTGGATGAACCTGGGGAAGAGGCGTAGCCTGAAGAAATTCTTTACAAAGGACCTTCAAGTTTCCAATTAACACCAGCTCCTTCTACCCCAGGTGGTAACCTGAAACCCCTCCCAGAACACCACAGCTCTCTTCACAACACGTTCTTCACTTGAGAAATCTCTCACACTAGTCTTTCCCCTCCAAGCTGACCCACAGACTAAGGTCATATCTCCGAGAAAAAAACGGTTCTTATCTCTGCAGTCCTGCCCCCCTCACTGCCGTCTCACTGTCCCTGTAGACTGAGCGATGGGCCCCCTCTGAAAATGGATATCAGTGATATAATCTAGGTGATGCCTTGAACAGTCTTTGAGTGGAGCTGCTCTGGCAACAAGATTCCTGCTCAGACATTCAACCTTTGGGCTCTATGTGCGAGCACAGAAACACATGAGGTAATGTGAGGTCTAGTTTAGGATTTATCTCATATAGTCATACTCGTATACGCATATGCTCTTGAAGATTAGATTAGAATTGATGGCTCTAATACATGACCTCAAAAGTGGTGATGAATTTAGTTTAAAAATGTTGTTATTATTAGTGGATGTGGTAGGTGTTACACAGTGTCCTTACCTTTTTTTTTTTGTTTTTTTTTTAAATGAGCTATTGTATGTATCAGTGCACTCAGTAAGTGCCGTAAGTCTGTTTTTTGCTGATAATAATAATAATAATAATAATAATTTTACAGTAATATTTTTATTTGTTTAATTTGATTTAATTAATTTTATTTTATTTGTTAGTTCTTTTTGCCCCATTGGTCGTGGACTTTACGTTGACAACTTTCAGTAGATGCATGAACTGTAAAAGTCTTTTTCTTGGCTGATATGACTGAGATCTAGACTTTATCATTTTTTGATTGATATTTCTTAAAAATATATTTATTGATTTGTAACTATTTTCTAATTGGCTGCGACTGTTATAGGCTTTCAGTGTGGAGAAATTACTTCTCTGGAAACTTGTTGTACCACAACTGTAAAGTTTTGTAGGATCTACTTTTCTTTTCTTTTTTTTCATTGTTAGTGCCAACCCCAGTCCTGGGAAAAGATCACAATTTATTTAGTGGACAAACATGCCTACCGGTCTTGTGCTGAAGATGGATTTAAAGGGGTCCTGTTGTCCTCGTCATCTCCCTTTGAGTGATTTAAGTCTCTGCTTTCTCCAGAGTCTATTGTTAGGCCTCGGGTTAAACCACCACTCAAAGCAGGGGAGCTGCTGGGCTTATTCCCTCTTTATAATGACAGAGCGAATCTTTTCTTTTGCACTCAGGAGGCCAAAGGGAAGAATTTTATTCGAGGTCTATTGGCAGTAGCAGTGGTGGTTCTGGGATGTTGCCAGGTGTGGATGAAGATGTTAAGATGCAGGTCAGAGAAGAAACTGACAGAATTAAATGAAGGGATTATTGGAGGACTTTGAAAAATATTGAAGGTCATATAAATTTGTAGGACAA
This sequence comes from Sinocyclocheilus anshuiensis, assembly GCF_001515605.1. Classification (NCBI taxonomy): domain Eukaryota; kingdom Metazoa; phylum Chordata; class Actinopteri; order Cypriniformes; family Cyprinidae; genus Sinocyclocheilus; species Sinocyclocheilus anshuiensis. The sequence continues at coordinate 2,272,246 of NW_015548240.1, read as the reverse complement.
CAGCTTTTGTTCTAGACCCAGCTTAGCCCTCAGCTATCTTTTAAAGAAACATCGATCTCTTCTTAACTGCAATTCTGTCCTTTTGGCCAAAACACTACAGGAGCATGATTAAATATTAATTGAACACTCAATTGACCCCTCTCTCTTGTCATTTCTGATCAATCAAATCAATGACAGATCTATCAAAAGTGCTTAGAAGGAGACTCCTCTGCAATAGAAAGATCAGTGCAGGCCATTGTCTCAAGACCATCCCATCAATTAAGTCAATCCCTGTCCAACTGCTTAGTGCACTTCAGATCAAGCCCTCTATGCTGGACGGTCAGGTTAATTCGCTTTTCACACAGCCAGCATCAGTCTGAAATTTCACCATGGTAACTGCTTGTTGTTCACGTGCAGCACACTGCATGCCTGGATCATCACCGAGCTGTCACCCCCCCGTCCCTCATCCGCCTTACCTCTGTAGGTGTTAATACATCTGAGAGTAGAGAAAGAAGGGACAGCTGTGTCTTTCTTACGGAATGAATCAAAGGGAGGACTGCATCGCCCCTGTGGCTACGGGCGCAGGGATAATAGAGAACAATTGCGCACAGCCCTGACTCTGGGCAAGCCTGGCTTCCTCCCCATCCCATTGTGTCCTCAGCATGGCGGTCTTTGTGGCGACTCCTGTGTTCTGGTAATGAACACAGCAGCCCGCATGCCTGCTCCACTCAGTCTGAGAGTGTCAGATGCGGGGAGGGGTGTGGATGAGAGCTGGTTTCATTAGCCGAGGAGAATGGGCAAATTTCAGGGCTCTGATCAAGCGTGACATGGAGGGGTAACTTTTTTTTTTTTTTTTTTTTTGACAGACGTGGACTGAAGTTCGCAGAACTAAAGCTGCCGTGTGTCCAGATGCGGTCTGGGAGCCACTGATTACGCCCCTGCCCCTCCGAACAATATCCTTCTTCCTCTTTCTCCTCCGGTCTCATCTCCCTCCCCTGGACACTCTCCACCTTCTTGAAGTCATTTAGGATGTAACATGATGTAATCTCTTCCATCGCCACACAGTCTATTCTGCTTATATTTGACCCGTCAGCTTCCCAGTAGTCACAAATGAGACCGGTTAAGTTCCAGTCTGGTAGATGGTTTACAATGGCATGTCCAATGGTGGTCTCATCTTATGGTGTGTTTACATTATCTTTAAAAGTTTCAGTTGGACTAAAACAAATAGTATTTTTTTAAGTGCACAGTTCAAAGTTTAATTTAGAATTAAATTCCAAATCAATTTCTGAATTTGAATTGAGGTAGAAAACAGTATTCAGAATTGCAATTTGTATTCGACTTTAACGAAGTAGAGGTAAAATAAACCGAAATTAAAATAAGTGCGACTAGAGAAGGAAAGTTCAAGACAAATTTTGAATGATGGCTTTACAAATTCTTTTCTGAAGATGTTTAAAAAAAAGTTTAACAATCTAATAGTTGTAGAGACCTTGCAGTGGAAATGCAACATTTGTATTTGATGTATGCAAATTTATGGTATAACCTACAGTGGAATCATGTGGTGGAACCATTTCTGTATTCAGTAAATTTCATTTCTAATTCCAGTTCAAATTCTGTATTGAATTCTTGTGGGGCATTTGAATTCAGTTAAAATTTTTTTAGTCTTTAGTCTAAGTGAAATCGTAGTAGCCTTTTTTGTAGTCGAGCTAACAGATCTAGATAATGAGATACTCTGCTTCATCCAGCATGTATTGTGTACACATTAATTTGGCTAAAATTGGCTCTGCATTGTGCACTTGCTCCGAAAGACAAGATGACATGCGGCATGTATTTAATTCTTCAAATATTTGATTATGCTTTGTCATGTATACTTGAACAGATTGTAGCTTAGCTATGCAAAAACCCTCTGTAGTTTGATTTAAGTGGCACATGTAAATGTATTAAGTGTGAGATTGCCATTCACTGAAGGGACTGAACATGGTTTGTAGAATTTGTGGTTGTAATATTATACAGCGACCTCAATCTGACTGATCGACCTCATTAAGAAGTAGCAAATTGAAAAAAACAAGAAAATATCAAGTCAATGATGTACCAGGACCCGGGGAGCACTGAATTAAACCAGTTACACTGAGAAGGATGGAATGATTTTAAGCTTATTCAAGTTTGTTGCTCAAGAAGTACATTTACATGAGCAGTTACAAGTTAGCTACAACCGGGATTTGCATAGTCAAGCTGCAGTCTTTCAAAATATACATGACACAGTTTCTAATCGAATATTTGAAGGATTACATACACATCATCTATGTCTTTTCTAACAAGCACAAGCCAATTGTACTATTATTAATGTGTATACATGATGGACAAATTCGAGTTTTGATTGCATTATCTAGATCCGCTAGTCTGACTTTGCGAAAAATGAACTGGTACGATTTCAAACCGTCTAAATCTTTTATGTGGCATGCTTACCGAAATCAAAGTAAATGCACTTATTGCCTACATTTGTACACACTTGGGTACCCAACATGTGTATTGGCAAATGGCTGCCAAGGCTTCAATATGGATTCCAGTTGCCTTCTACAGACACAGTTGACTAAATTGAAGAACTCTCCTTTCTTATCTCATCGACTCTTTTGTTTCACCTCCTCAACACTTGTGGTTTAGCCTGGTTATCTTGATCCCTGGGCTGAATCCTCTCCTACACAAATTGTCCTTTGTTGAAGGCCTTGGAAGCATGTGTGCTGCAGATGGTACAAATCTTCTGTTTAGCTTCAGGATTTAAGTATCTTATTTACTTTCACAGGTATATCCTTTGTTTCCCCTGCCCTCTTTTGTGAACGCTCAGAGCAGCATGTGAGGGAGTGTCCCAGCTTTTTGTCCTGACTTAGTTTGGCTCAACTCTCTGGGTTTGTGCCATATGTTTGAGAGCGAATCTTTCTTTTTAAGTGTGGGACAAAAGAGGAAGAAGAGGACTACTTCTCTCTATGTAAATACCAGACCATCACTGGTAGGAGAAGGGCCATGTACGGATCGATTACCTCAGCGGGGACTGTGCGAGCCTCAGTAGGGCTTCTTATTAGCTGCAGGTTTGGACCGTAGGCGTGGATGAGCTTTCATGCCGCCTGCACTCGATGAAAAACCCAGAGGCTTGTGAGTGGGTTTCATATGCACGGGCTAGTGCTCACACATTTCTTTTCTTCTATCAGTCACTCCCTCTCTCTCTGTAGCCACTTGTCAATCACAGGGTAGAACAGCTGCAAGTCTGGTGGTTGGAGCAGGAGAGAAACCGTTGGAGCGATTGGAGCTGGCATTGATGGACATTAGGAGATGAGCTTGGAGGCATCGGCTTTAACGAAACTAGTAATTTGTCATCCATAATCGTGATTACTTTCTTGACCCTTTAGCCCAAAGGTCGATGAGGATCCGACCTTTCAGACCATCCCTGAGGGATCACAGGACAAGAAGCCTTTCATGTTTTGTTGAAGAGACATCAGAGCCTCCAAAATCCCTCTTCTTACACGATCCGTCATGCATTAATTGCGTGCAATCATGCAACCAAATAACAGTCGAAGAATGTTGATGTCAGTCAACTCGCGGCAGCGGATTATGGCAGAACGCCACTGTGAGTGACAGAGGAATAATCTCCCTTGAAAGAGTGTAAAATCCACACCTGGGTGACAAATGTCAAGCCATCCTAGCTGCAACCATGAAGCTGCCGAAGTGAAAGTGAAAGGTTTTCTGGGAAGGCCAGCGTTGAACCACTTAAATGGTGTTTCGTGAATTTTAAGCTGCGTGCTCTTGTCTGCCTGCAGTATTAGAAGACCAAAGGTTTAAAAACAAAAGGAGCGAGTTGGTGGAAAATCTGCATACATTTGCATGCATTTGCAAATGAGTGTTAATTTACAGCCGTCTTTTAGAACTGTGCTTGCTTATGATCTGTCTGGATGGATAATACCCTCACAGACTCAACGTTTCTATGACTATATAAAGGTCTAGTGCTTATAGCCACGCTGAAAAAGACGCTAACATCACCCACACATTTTCTTTGTGCTGTCTATTCTAAATTGTATCCTAACTCCTCTCTTTATTGTTCATTGAAGCATAGCTATCAATGCCTGTGGATCTACACAAGAGAACTCATCACCAGATACTGTGAGAGGGATCTTTTATTCCCAAGGAGATATTCAGCCTCCACACCATCATTTGGAGTCCAGAATTCGAGTAATTATGCTTGAGTTACTGTAAGGCTGGGGTATGCTTTGTTTCGTTATTTCTTGTGCACAGTCAAGTGTTGTAGCTTTTTAAAGCACTCTTCATTGACGGGACACGGTTGAAAATTTATACTATGACTGTAATACTCCACTTTCAAACTTGATTTTCTTACCTCTTTGCTACAACAACTTTTTGTAGTTTCCAAATTTGTCTTGTTTTTCTTGGCAGCTTGTCTTCTATTAGTTAAGTAACTAATACTACTAACAAAACTATTTAAATAACGAGCTCTTAATTAGATTACATTGTAATTTTTGATTCATTTCGCCATTTATCTTGAGTTCGAGTCGTTTTAAACAATTCATTAAAATTACTACACTGGCTGTATGTTGTATAGTATACGGTATATATTTAATTCTCTTAAAAGAACCAGTTTAAAAGAGTAATTTATTCTTGAATCAGTGTAGAAAGCATTAAAAGAAGATTTTTTTAAGAATCAATATTGAAATCATTCAGTTGAATATCAAGATTTAATCAGATAATCCATATTTGTGGTACTACATCAGCTCTTTATTCAAGAAGTTATTGGCTAATGACTGTTATCTTGTATAAGTAAGCAGTTTTTAATGCTCAACATGGGCACATTTTCATCATCAGTGGAATGTTGCCAGTTAAATCCCTTGCTAGAATACTCCTACTGAGCAACAGCACAATTTGCACCCATACTTCTGACCCGTTTCCTTGTTCGGCTAAATTAGAAAGCGGAGAGATTACAGCAGGTGCTATTTCTCCAGGCTCTGCAAATGAAGGCACCCATTTATTTTCCTCCCAGTGAGGTTTATTCTCAAGGCCGCTGATAAGTCTGCTGTGTTCCCTCTTTCAAACAGAGCTGCACAACCAGTCCTGATTGGGTAATGGTCCCAGACAGAATGTATTGACCAATTCGATTGATGCTCATTGCAGGGTTTGCTGCTGTTTTTTTTTTTTGTTTGTTTTTTTTTAGGATCTTTTGGATCAACTATGAGTACTTCGATTGGAAGTTTAGTCGGTAATATCCCAATTGACTAGAAATTGCACAGCCCCGCTGAGACCGTGAGTAAAGTCTAACCTAAATGTGCGCAAAAGCACAAATATATTGCACAGACCAGAACACTGAATATGACAGCATGTGAGAAGTCAAAACACAAAGTTTGCTGTGGAATGCTGCCTTTGGCCATTTTTGTTAGATTTGTATTACTCCATTTGTCTCCGCACTTGCCAGGATGCACTGTGACAAGCACTGAGGTGATTTTATTTTGGCTCTCATCTTCTGACTTCAAGTTTAATGACCACTTACTGCTCAGCTGATGCTGAATGACCTGTCATTGTATTTGATATCCTAGCGGAAATAAGGGAATTTGGTCACTTAGATGTGTTATTTGAAAGATAAATATCCTACCTGAGGATGATTTTTAGCTCTGAATCAAAGACTGCCCATTTTTCCTTTCGCCAAAGTCACTGCAGATCCAAAGGCACCATTTTCTACAGAAAAAACTAAGTCTCCTCCCCTATTATAACCTGAAAACCTGGTCTAAATTACCTTTACCTGGAGAAAAACTGAAAAAATTGATTTCTTAAATTTTTTTTTGGGAGTCTCTATTCAACTCAGAAAATTAATGCCATTATTCAGACATAGACTCGTAATTTTCTGTAATTGTGATAATTTTTTATTCTCTCTCCCCTTTTCCTTTGGTTTGTGGCGACATTCAATAACCGGAGGAAAGGACAATGGTAGCGATGTTAATGAATCTAAATGTTGCTTTTTTCCCTCTCATCAGAGGCTGTTTAAAGTAATTGTAGGGAGCCTCTGTATGTGGTCCTGAGGGAGAGAGGGGGTGAAATTGCAAGCACCTCACACGCCTCTGCAGTCTGATCCTATTATCTGACAGTGCTCTAAAACCTGCTTCAATCACTGCGTTTAGTGAGACACTGTGCCTTCCACCTTTCCATTTGTCTCCTTCTCTTTCATCTTTCTTTTTGCTCATAGTCTGCTGAAGAAAAGTCACTTTTTTGTCACATGGGTAGTGTTGGCGAGCTCAAAATGAAGGAAGTTGTCTTTGTCTGTGGAGCGTACAGCCTCTATCCCTTCATTTACTTAAAGAGCATTCTCCAAATGCTGTGTCAGAATATAATGAGCAATTTTTCCTGAGAAGGTTGACATAATTGCACTTTGTAAGACTGAAGTGCATACTGATTAAATGCGATACGTGTTGTGTTTTTGAAGTGCCCACTGATGAGTAAATAATTGCCAGATAAATCACAGTTTTAGAGATTCCTATGCAAACTATTCGGATTATTGGTAATTTAAAATTTTTTATATTTTTTGCCAGGTTGCGGCATTTTTTTTGATCAATTGTTTAGACTACCGATACAAGGACACTAAGTGACAACATTTGTGTTAATTGAAATAAACTAACAAAACAGAAACTAAACTCGCATGCCGTTATGTTTAAAAAATAATTAGGAGGAAAGAAATATAAATGGGAATTTCTTGACAATGTGTTTATAGTACCGTTTAGCATTTTTTTTTTTGTAATTGCTCAACACTACATGTGTTAACTAAGTGGCAACATTTGTGTTAATTGAAATAAAAACTAACAAAATGATAAAAAATGAAGTTAAACTCAAATTCAATAGGTATTTTAACTCAAAAAAATGTTTTTCTTTTTTCTTTTCATGGAATTTCTTGAAGGTGTTGTGGTGTATTATGATACAGTGTAGCCTTTCCTTTCATAATCAAATTGTTCATTGACTTTTGTTGTTACAACAAGCAGCATTACATCCTTTAACAATCTTTGATGCGTAATTAAGCCAATCTTTTGTGAACTCTCGTTTTAAGAAAACGAATTTCTGGTCTAGCAGTTTGCTGGGAGGTTAAAGAAAATCCAATACCCTCAGCACCTGTATAGAGAGAGCTTACTGAGCGCAGGCACTTAAGAAGGGTTTAGACAAATTGACACGTTGGAAATCTAAGTGTGCGATCAGCCACCAACTCCATTCTGAAAGAGTGGGCAGTAATTACATTTGACTTGCTCTGATGGGAGGATTAATCCACGGTCAGTCCGAACAATGGCAGGAAGAGAGTCTTATTCCTCCCCACCCCACTCCCCCACAGTCTAGCTTGAAATAATATTCATACCCTGATATTGCAGAGTTTCAGATGTGACATTTTCTTGGCTGGTTCATGGCAGCGTTATTATTCGCTTTTCACGACTTGGATGTGCGTTTCAAAGGCCTAGGTTTAGGTCACAGGTTTCCAAAGTAATCATATCAGTTTATTAATAGATTTAGCATTTTTTGGCAGTGTTCCTTATGTTTTTTTCCTCAAGTCCAAGGTGCAGGAGAAAGCAAGGAGCTCGATTTACCTCATCCGATACCTCAGTCTCCCTCCCCACCCATTTTATTACACTTCACGTCCTAATTCTATTGGATCTGAGAGATGGAATACTTAACTCTGACAAAGGTTTTAATCTCTCTTGTAAAAGACAGCATTTTTCAGGTAGGTTGTCATGGAAATGGTTTTCCCTTGCATGAGGTGTCTGTCTGTATACAGGGAGAGCTTCATCAGAACGGTAATTAAGTTATTTTTCCAGCAAGCGGGAACAGGGAGTTGGAGAGCTAGAGAGGAATCAATAATGATATTGTGCTGCGCGAGTCTGCCATATAATACTCCATGGTACTGGAAGTGCTTAATTTGGCTAGCGATATGCCTCTCCACCCATTGTCAGAGCGTTTCTACTCCCTCAATAGTGTATAAAAGAATAGAAAAATGAGACAACTTTGTAGCAGACTAACTTAGTTTTTGTTTACAGACAAAGTACTGTATGTTCTGGCCGCCGCCTTGCTCTGTGAGAAGAGATCTGGCTGGTGACCTATCCAAGGGATGCTTTTAATGTGTCTACCACTCACCGACTTGAGTTACACCTACAGCAGCCCTGCTGGAATGTAAATAACCGCTAATGGATATGGGCCTGTAAAAGTACCCGCATGTATGACGCTAAAGGTTTCGCACCACCTGAATCCAAGAGCTGAAAAGATCAAACATGAGTGCCCTGGACACTTCTCACTTCTCAGAGCAGAAGATCTGGTGGCTTTCACGCTTCCTTTTTCATGATGGTTCATGACCGGTACACTGTACCAAACAGGCAGGAACTGACAGTCACATTTCAAAGTAATGTAGCTTGGATGTAACCAGACACAATATCAAAACGTATGAGAGCTCTTATTGTTGCTGTTTCTTTTGAGATGGGGGTTTACTGTAATCATGAAAGCATGTGTTCACCTCCTTATCTAAAAGCGATAAGAGATGTAGACAGCAGAAACAACAAAAGTGTTCAGCACAAGTCGGAAGTCCATGACATTACGCCAAGTGCGATATCACCAGACTCGGTCCTGGAGGGCCGGTGTCCTGCAGAGTTTAGCTCCAACCGTAATTAAACACACATGAACCAGCTAATCAAGCTCTTACTAAGTATACTTGAAACTTGCAGGCAGGTGTGTTGAGGCAAGTTGGAGCTAAACTCTGTAGGACACCAGCCCTCCAGGATCAAGGTATAAAACATCTTTATTTATATTATTCAGCATCTTGATGATACCTAAAAACTAAAACAAAAACATTTTTGTCATTCAAATGGGATATTCAGTACTGTTCAAAAATTCAGGGTCTGTAAGATTTTTTTAATGTTTTTGAAAGAAGTCTGTAATGTTCAACAAGGCTGCAGTTATTTGATCAACATACAGTAAAACCAATACAATTTGAAAAACCTAATGAATGAATGAATGAATGAATGAAATATATTTTAATATATATATTAATATGTCATTTATTTATTTAATGGCAAAGCTGCATTTTCAGCATTATTACTCCAGTCTGTAGTATCACATGTTCCTTTAGCAATCATTCAAATATGCTGATTTGGTGCTCAAACAGTATTTCTTTTTATCATCAATAATGTTTTCATGGAAACTGACCATGATACATATTTTTTCCAACCTGGTCTCATAAAAATACGTACCTCTGGGTACTTTTCTGCAACACCGTTTTTACGTACCTTACTGCACGTTTCGCTGCAGTTTCAAAGAGAAATGTCCACTGAGTGGTGCTAAAACACTGGTTCAATACGTGAACCCTGGCAAGTTTTTATTACGTTTTTATAGGTACATATTGCTGTGTTTCTATTACATTGCATCAGGTACGTATTGCGGTGAATCAGAATTCAAATATCCGGGGACTGTCGCTAAAAGTTAATGCTCTGTCGTGTTGGAAATATGCCCTAAACCAAACCCAACCCTAAATCTACCCGATAGTGTTAACAACTGCAGAACTGATATAAAAGTGCATTTGTTGATGCAACCGTGCCATTTGAACTTCCTTATATGCAGATTTGAACTGTTTTGTCGAGCCGTACTTACACGGGATTAGAACCGGAGCTCCTCACCTCTCAAGTACGTCTCCGTACTCTGTGAGCTACCGAACAAACTTACCATTTATGAAAACCCATAGATATGAAGCTGGATATGTGCGATGCTAACATTAAAAAGCATCAGTTTTCAAATCTCCCAGCATATTAAAATTGTTTTAAAGTCATAACATAATAATCTTAAAGTAATTGTGCGAAAATGATGCTTTATTAATCGAAACTTTGTAAATTTGTGTGAAAAGAAATAAAAGGTGTCGGAGTGTACTGCCTCTAGTGTTCATTTCTTTTGGAAAGTGCAGTGATATGTACTTATTGGTACGTATTTCGCGTCTCGCGAAAAAGTGCCCCCAGGTACGTTTTTGCCATGAGACCAGGTAGATTTTTTCAAGATTCTTTGAGTGATAGAAAGTTCAAAAGAACAGTATTTAGTTGAAATAGTGAAATAAATAAAGTCTTTGCTGTCACTTTTGATCATTTTAATGCATCCTAGATTAACAAGTATTTATCACTTTAAAAAAATCCTAATTACTGACTCCAGTCTTTTGAATGATACTGTGTATATACATTATTATTGTTGTTGTGTAAAGATTAGATAAAATATATTGTAATATAATCATCTTTCATCTTTGTTTTTTAATATTCTTTCTAGCAAAGTAACAACCAAGCACTGGCTACCGTGTAAGTCTTAGTACGCTTTTGAACGCCTTAAAAGTTGGAACCGCTGGCGACATATGAGGCGTTCGACGCTAAGATCAAAGAGTGTGATCACTTTTCCACATATGGTGAGTGCAGCTGGCATTACGATGTTCTCCCCAGTCCACCAGCCTTGCAGGCAATATCTTCAGCCAGCATTTTAGCCTGGGGTCCTACAAAGCTCTCATCTTGTCCTCTCTTAAGGCCAGCCAACCAATGAGATGTGAATAGGATTAGAGCAGAGTCTGCCATGCATGATGGAACAACTTTGATAGGCGCTCTGCCCCGCTCTCTGTGCTCTGCTCTCAGAAGAACACATTTTTGATGTCACGTCTTGAGAAATGAAAGCTGCGGTTGATGGTTTTGAAATAATACAGAATGTGGCAGGCACAGTGTTTAAATATTTCTTGCTTTGGCTTTTTATACATTGGATTGAGTACTGAATATAGATCTTTATATGTTAAACTGAACCTAAACAAGATCGTTCAGATTTGTGGTGAGTCACTTGTGTAGTAGTAGTCCTTATTTGTAAGTTGCTTTAGGCAAAAGCATCTGGTAAGTAAATGGATGTTAATTTAATTAGTTTGATGTGCAGTTTTTGCAAGGAAATGTCTTTTTAATTCGCATCACAAAAATTGTAAGAAATTCTTGCTTTTTTCTAAGCCAGTGTTTCCCAATCCTGGTCCTGGAGAACCCCCAACACTGCACGGTTTTGGTGTCTCTCTTATCTGACACACACATTTGAGGTCTTGGAGTCTTCACTAATGAGCTGATGAGTTGAATCAGGTGTGTTTGAATAGGGAGACATCTAAAATGTGCAGTGTTGGGGGTTCTCCAGGACCAGGATTGGGAACCACTGATCTAAGCGATGAAAGACTTGTATGAGGAATCCTGAATGCCCAAGTATGTTTCTGTCGGGAGTTGGGCAGATTTTCTGTAAATGAAGATGGCTCTCCTTCCCATTAGTTGTGGCTCTGTTTCAGTCGGCACCGGGCTCTTGCCAATGTGTCAAGGTAGCATAATAATGAATCAAATGGGTGGACGAGAAAAGAGCCAGGACTGAATACTACCTATCGCAGAGTGCCAGGTCCTCTGCTAAACTCTGCCGAGAGGGAAGGTTCAACCGCCTGCCATGAAAGATCACGTCTGTCTCTTTACTCTGTCTCTTTTCCTCTAACCCGAGCCTTCTCTCCAGCTTGCACGCTTTCATCTTCTCTCTCACTCTCTCTTTTTTTCTTTCTCGTTCTCCATAGCTTAGTGAGTTTGTGGATTTGGGTCAAGAAAGACTGGCAGCCCACCTTTAGCATCTATTAAAACCAGCTTCTGCAGATAAAGACTTCTGTGGACAGGCTTCTTTAGTAAAGTTGGAGTTAAAAACTTCTTTGGCTACTCGGTTAAAGAAATAGTTCACTCAAAAACTGAAACTTCTGTCTTTATTTACTCACCCTCATGTTATTCCAAAGGTGAATAATTTATTCTGTGTAACACAAAAGCAACACAAAACATTTTGACCACAGTTTTCCATAATGAAAGTCAATGAAAACTGGAACTGTCAAGCATCAAAATGACAAGCTTAGCTTGTTGTAGCAGAATTGAGTCATTGAATCATTGCGTTAAATCATTTAATGAATTAATCAGTCAAAATTACAAAGATTTATTTAATTAATTTCTATAGTAGTAGTAGTAGTAGTTGTTATCATAATTATTAGGTTAATTGTTGCAACCGAATCATTGAGTCATTTAATCATGCAGACTCATGATGATAATGATAATAATACATTCCTTTGTTTGATTTTTAAATTGCCTTTCCTAAGTTTAAGGTCACTTTAGAAGAAACTTGCATCATCCAGTTCAAATACACGCACAAAAAAGTTTCAGTTGAAACTGAAATAAAAAAATGTTCATGAAAATGTTCATATATTGACATTTTATGTGCCACAGAAAGTTATAATGTCCATAAATAATGAGAATTTTTCATTTTTGGTTGAGTTATTCTGTTTAAAAAAATGTTTGAAAAAAAGAGGAGAAAGCAATGCACACAGGGAATGAAAATGTTTCTTTTTAGAGACCCTTGCTAACTGAAAGAAGATGAGAAAACCTAACTCACATCCTTCTCCCTGATCTATCTGCCAATAAACCTCTTCACTTTAATTTAAAAGCATCACATTACACCGGTGTAGACGTCCTTCTGATTACTCTTTATTGAATTGTATTTCATGCTCTTCTGATCCACTATATGCCTTTCCCTCACTGGGCTCCTAGTCCAGCTCTCCATAGAGGCCCATGTGTCCACCCAGGGGACTGGGACTTCCTCCATCTCCTCCGGGCCAGTTATGAACCACACTGCTGAAACCCTAATTTCTCTCTCTGCTGCCTCTCCCACTTTATTATCAGTCTGGGCAGCGGGAGAAGAGGTGCCTTATTCCCTGTGGTCAGATTTACATACATGACTCCAAGAATTATTTTGCATGAGTGGATTTATGAACAATGACTTAATGAGTCTTGGCTTCTACCATTTTACGCTGTCAAATGCATTCCCTCTAACGCTTTTCATTAGTTGTGCTTGTTAAAGCAAGCATCACTATTACTATTACTCATACATTGCATTAGGAGTTCAAAACTCCTAACCCAAAATATTAAAGTTTCCCTTGTAAATCGTTTCGCAGTGTTTGTGCTACGAACAAAAATGAAAAATCAAATCAAATCAAGTGACTTGTTTTTTTGCCCTAAAACTGGCAAAATTCTATGTTGAAGGAGTAAACAGCCATATCTAGGGCTCAGAATATCATAGAGACTTGTGTAGGTGGACTCTTTTGACTTGGACCAGTAAGCAACAACTTAGAAACCACCCAGAACAACAGAGCAACATGGTCATTCCACTTAGAACACCTTCACAACCTCATAGCAAATGCTCGGGCAACCACCCACAAAACCCAGACATTGTGGCGGCGGCTTTTGGACTGGCAAGCACCACTCGCATTTTTCTTCTGAAAATTGTTTTCATATTATTGTTTGTTGTATCCCTCAAATCCTCAGCACCAGGATGCACAGAAGCAAACTAATGTTCACAAACAGGATGCTGGCCTGTAAGTCTAAACAATGTGTGCAGGTGATGTGGCTGAATGGAGATTACAGGGTGCCTGAGAAAAAGCTTTAATTAAACAGTAAGTTGGGATCCTCAGAAGATCTGAATATAGCCAAAGCCTTGTTCCAGACAAAATGACGGAAGATTGCACAGACTTCCTGAGTGAGCTGGAGGAACTGAATGTTTAGAACTTACAGTAGCCCCAAAAGTATTCAGACACTTAAGTCACACTTAAAAAATGTCTAGTTCATTATATCCAAAATGACAAATCAAGTGGCATGGGCAAACTAATGATGACTTTTTAAATTATTTTTACCCATTACTGTTTTAGGTTTAAAGAAGTGAGCAGTTTTTTTTCAGTAAAGACAAATTAATTTGATCAAAAGTGGCAGTAAAGATTTCTAATGTTACAAAGTACATTTTCAAAAATGTCAAATAAATGCTGTTCTTTTGAACTCATCGCTGTATGCATCACTGTTTCCACAAATTAATAAGCAGCACAACTATTTTCAATATTCATAATAACAAGAAATGTTTCATTTGCACCAATCAGCGTATAAGACAGATGTCCGTATGACTATGTGACACATGAAGACTGCAGTAATGGCTGTTGAAAATTCAGCTTTGCCATCACTGGAACATTTTTTTTTAATTTGTAAAACAAAAATATTAAACATCTTACGGACCCCAATCTTCTGAGCAGTTCTATTAACTATAAAACCTCTTTCAGAAAATTTGGCAACCAGAAAGCGCCCGAGACATAACTATTTTATGAAACATTTTTTTTGTAAAGATTTATTTATGGGCTTTTTTATGCCTTTATTTGGACAGGACAGTGTAGAGTAGACAGGAAAGCATTGGGTGGGATCGGCAAAGGACCACGAGCCGGGATTCGAACTCGTGTCGCCATGAGCACAGTTGCGCTGTATGTCGGTGCACTAACCACATTGCTATTGGTGCCGACTTATGAAACATTTTAATAGAAATGTTGGCTTATGCTATATTTCTTTCAAATAAATGCCATTTGTTTTAATATTTTATGATGCAAATACATTTTTATTTTATTTTATTTTTTATTTTGAATGAAGTGTACATACTTTTTCGAACTAAGATATATTAAAGTCATAACATTCTGGTATTTAATACCCACTATTTACCATCTAATCAATTTTCGATTTTGGTATGTTATGCTCACTTTTAACCATTGAATCAAGTTTTTCATACTTCAGTTGTTTATTATCTTGAAATAGAATATCTTGCGTATAATATGCCACATTGTTGTGTGAACAGTTGTGAACAGCCATTCACATTGACTTGTAGTTAACACCATATTGTAAGACCTTTTGAGGCTCTTCACAAATGCTTTGTTCACGGCGCATGCGGCACGACCAAAAAACGTGTTGTGTTAGGTCATGACCATAAATTCAGCGTTAGTCAGAATTTTCGCTTGTATGTTCAACGCTCCAACAGATGGCTTCTGAAAGATTTCAGTCACGCGGGAGGGTGTCAGTAGTGGAAGAATCAGCTCTCTCTGCTCAACATGGGTGGTGCTTGTATTTTCACAGCTGGCGGTACACACAGGAATCAGCCATACGATGGAAGAGCCCTGAAACTGAAGACAAGGCCTTCAAAACCCAGCAGGGCTAACAAGGGAGAGCTTGTAACCTTCACCAGGCCACGCACACAGAAATACTCTCTCCCACAGGAGCGCCCGCCGTTACCCAGCAGTCCTCTGGGACTACCGAACAAGCCCTTCACAGTCTGTTCATCTGCCCCTCTGCTAGATAAACAGCTCCAGCCATGCTGGTTTTTCTGCCACTCTGAGATCTGGCAGTCTAAATACAATTCCCTGGAGAGAGGTAAAAATAGGAATCACACGAAAAGATTGACAATAATGGCGGCCATTGTTTGAGCGCATACTCGAGACAGAATGTCTTTATCAGTGTAGCGTTCACCTTTTGGGATTTGCACATACAAAATGACTGGAGTTTTTTTTTTCTAAATTCCATGAAACAGTCACCATTCCTTAGTGAAATTCAGGCATTCTGAGAATTCCAAAATTGTAGTGTTTTACAGTCCAGGTGACTTCTTGCTTTGACTTTTCATTTGCATATTTGTTTTCTCCAAGAATAACTTCCAGGTGCGATGATTTAGCTTATTGTTTTGAAAAAAGCAGTGTGAGACAAACAATTTCAAAAAATAACCTGATTACTTTGAATGGCATGTGATTACTTCTCACATTTAAATGTGCAAATGAATTTAACGCATTTCTTGTGCTGCCGCTCCCTGCTGTAAGGATTCTGCATGAATTCAGACAAGGTAAACATGTCTTTTGAGAGACATTTTTGTCATAAAAGCCATCAAAACCACCAGATTTAGCGATGCACTAGCAAAGTGTCTTCGCATCTTGCTGCACTTGCCAACAGAGACAGTTCAGTATTTAGCAGTGTGTCTTTTTAAGCGCATCTTCGCGCTTTCTTTTCTCATTTCGGCTACTTTGGCCCGGCTTGGCAGGGGGAGTTAAAGACGATGAGCTCATAAAGGATTAAACTTTAGTTTATTTAATTGTCTTTTCCTTGTGGGGTTCGGAGACTGTTAGGGCTCCAGGAGAAGGGCACAGAGAGGGGCCTGGCCCCTAATCCGCGGATATTGAGCAGGATTCCTGGGACGCGACTGCTTTCCGCTCCTTTGCTTCCTGAGGTGTGACGGGAGATGCTGGGGAGACTGAGGACGGGTGATTTTTCTTTTTTTTTTTTGTGGGGGTGGGAGTTTTTGGGGTGGATTCCTCTGTGTCTTTTGTTGAGACAAGTTTTCACAGTTTTGGGGCTGAGTAGTTGAGAATTGTGTGTCCAGTGGAGTGCGTCTTTGAAGAGGGGAGGGGGACGGCAGGGGCCTCAGAGGATTAGTCTCTCAGAGAATAATCACAGGATCAGTTCATACTGCTCAGGAGGGGGCCGCACTGAATGCATAGACAATCCAGAGAGAGAGAAGGTGTCTGTGACGTTACGATGACGTAATGTGTCTGCCTGTCTTTATAAAAATTGATATTTTACTAATGCACGAAATAGACAGTGAGACATGCTGTACTTTGCTGTACAAACTTTAACCCTGTAATTAACTGCAAGTTGTACTTTAGGGGTTAATGTATAATTCTTTATATTGCAATTATACATGATTATTACATATGCAGTTTTCATGACCTCATGCTATTTTAGGGACAACATGGAATATGCACTTTTAAAAAAAATTAAAATTAATACTATTAAAGTATAATTAGTAGTATAAAATAGTAGATTAAATTAATTTTGAAAAATAATTTTTATTTATTCACCATTGAAGTAAACCACAATAAAAAGTAAAATATCAAACAATTTAAAATTAATTTAGATTATTTTAGATGTGTGAACTTTAACCGATTTGTTAATTGTCACCTAACTTTATCTGTAATTATGCATTTACATGTTTTTATGCTTTTACTTAATAATTTTATGCATTGCATTTACAGATAGCCAGAGTGTATTTAGGTTTCATAGTGCTCTTATTAGAAGTTATGCAAATTAAAAAGTTTTCTAAAAGTTTCTAAAATTTGTATTTTATTTTGAGCCTTTTATGTGATTCAGGGTGTATTTCTTTGAGCTAGCCATTATGCATATTTAATTTGAATAACAAAGCCAGAAGCTTCTGTAATCTGATTTCTGTTGGCAGTAATTGGCTGATACAATTGATCTGGTGTTCTAATCCGTAATTCACTGCTACCAGTCTGTTGAGGGTTTAATCTAAACACTGTTGTTTAATCTGAATGTGTGCGTTTGAGGGATTTGTTGTTGAGAGATTTAGACTTGCGTAAGCTGATACTGTAAACTCTCTGAATTATTCATGGAAGGGCTTGAGACTAACATATGAATGCGGTGGCACTGGTTGCACCAAGTT
This sequence comes from Sinocyclocheilus anshuiensis, assembly GCF_001515605.1. Lineage (NCBI taxonomy): Eukaryota > Metazoa > Chordata > Actinopteri > Cypriniformes > Cyprinidae > Sinocyclocheilus > Sinocyclocheilus anshuiensis. The sequence goes on along the minus strand of NW_015548240.1, from coordinate 2,254,897 downwards.
CTGCAGATGGTAAAAACTAATTTAGTTGCACTGGTGGGGGAGGAAAAATAGTAAGCATGACCAAGTGAAATTAGCGGTAATATTGCACATTTTGTCTCATAGAAACACAGACTTGACAATAAACCAATTGATGTTTAGTTGGAATACAATATAAATGTAACTTAAAAAACATAATTATCACTTAACTTATTTAGTGCTTTTTATAGAGCTAATTAATGTAGAGTTAAAATATTCTGACAGTTGGACTGAGTTGATATTTCTTAACCAGACATTTTTTTCTTTTATTTAGGCTCTTGGAATATCTGAAGGCAAGCAAGGTTGTTTTTCTGCAATCAGAGAATATTTGGACAGAACTGATTTTTCACACAACGTAAAACTAATAGTCTCAGTTAAAAGTTCCAGGATTTAAAGTCCACTGGTAGTTCTTGCATAATGTCCATAGTTTAAATGTCTAAATAGTTTACATTTATCTGTAATAATCATTTTCATGATTGGTTAGAGCTGTAGTTCTATAAAACAAGCTATGGCTTTTGTCATAAAAAAATTCCTATTTGTCTTTTGTATTTATATTGTCTAAATGCACTTATAAATGATAAATACAACTGTCATTTAATTTAATTTAATTTAATTTTTGAATATATTGCGTGATGCCCTGCATGAACTCCATAGTTGCTACAGTTAATGTTACTATAGTCAATCCATGGGCAATTTTTGTAAGTATGGTGGTCTGTGGATTGAAAAGGTGTTTAACTTTTCAGATTTCCCATACGTAGCAGAAAATAGTGGCTTGTAACCAAATAGAAGGGGGAAATTTAGTTGCACTGGCAGGAAAAATGCTCACAAAATGCTGTTGCAGTCTGGAGCCTTGTATGTTTGTGATTTAGGAGTGTGCATGTTTATATGGTTGTGTTTAGATGGTCTATGCATTTAAAGCAACTGCAGATTGCTACGTGAAGCCAGGTTAATTTAGTTCTGGTCTTCACTGATGGTAAGGAGAAAATCAGAGGTGCTCGGTTGCCTTCAAATAGAATTGTATATCCTGTATGAATTGTTCCCTCACTTCCTGGCTGGTGTGGTCACCTTGACGTTCTCAAGAATGAGATTACTGTAAGGCTGGCAAAAGGCAGATGCCAAGCTGAATGAGCCACATCTGTTCTTCTCATTCCCTTGATGTCTATTATACTAACAGGACAAAACCCGGAGAAGCACATGGAAATTAGTTCTGCAGGCTTTTCTTTCGACAATACAGGATGATGATGGTCTAAACCTGCCGGAGCAGGCAACACCAATCAACTGGTGTAAACACCTCGGTTGTGTAACAGCCGTTTCTCCTCTCCTAAAGGTCTGTCCATTGTCTAGGATGTATATCTCTTTAGCGATCTTATAGATCCATGAATAGAACTGAATCATAAATTCACATTCACCATTGTCTAAATGTTTTTTGTTCTGCTTTTAGGTGTTATGCTGACCTGCATGTTTTCACGTATACACTTTTTAACAGTACCAGTATAACTCAATTCGATGTTATCTTATATGTTTACTTAGAATTGTTAAGCTTTTCAAAAATAGAAAGCATTTACAGTATGATTGTAATATGAATAATTATACTGCATTTCCCTTACATGTTTAAAAGCGTACATTTTTATATTTTTACATAAATATTATATACTTTTTTATTTTTATTGTATTTATAATTATTAATTTGTTATTTATGGGTGTCACAGAATAAAAAGCGACAATTAAATATCTAAAACATTTAAAGAAATGCAAATTTCTTGTGCCATATGTGACCCTGGACCACAAAACCAGTCTTAAGTCACTGGGGTCCGGGAATGGCTTTCCCTCTCAGTCGGAGAGATTTGATTAGCCTCAGACGGCCATGGAGACGGAGATTGGCCCTCCTCTGCTGTTACGAGGTAGCACTTAATGAAAGGCTTGTATGGACGACTAATCGGGAAATGTTTGTCTGGCTGTCCACTTACTGTAGATGTCTGATGCCGTAGATGGGTTGTGCTCATATATGTGTGTGACTATACGCGCACACACGCTCTTCCAGTGAGTAATGTCCTTGAGGATAGCTGTTTATTACGCTCTCGAGGTTAGTCTGTTCGCATTCACGCCGCCCGTGATGATGTGCTGATAGATGCTTTATGGCTTTCTTACTCCGGGTGTCGTGAGCGCATATTCTGTGCGAACTCGTGTAACTCGTCACTGACACATCTCATCATATTTGAGTCATTTACTCAGAGTTGCGTTTAAACTGACCCGTGTTAGTTTAGAGAGAACGTCGTAGTGCTAATTAGTAAGCGCTTAAACATGCAGAGTGATACTCCCGAGGTTTGTCAACCGTAGTGTGAGATAAATCAAGTCATTACTAGAACATGCTGCGAAAAAAATGTGTGCACATGAAGTGAGAGATACAAGCTCTGTTCCAAAACCTAGTGAGCTGCCTACAGAGAGAGCATTTAACCCATTACTAGTAGGGGTGCTCCGATCAGGGTTTTTGAGGCCGCCCTGGACCACAAAACCAGTCTTAAGTCACTGGGGTATATTTGTAGCAATAGCCAACAATACATTGTATGGGTCAAAATTATCGATTTTTCTTTTATGCCAAAAATCATTAGGATATTAAGTAAAGATCATGTTCCATGAAGATATTTTGCAAATTTCATACCATAAATATATCAAAACTTAATATTTGATTAGTAATATGCATTGCTAAGTACTTTATTTGGACAACTTTAAAGGCAGTTTTTAGATTTTCAAATAGTTGTATCTCAGCCAAATATTGTCCTATCCTAACAAACCATACATCAATTTAAAAAAATTGACCCTTATGACTGGTTTTGTGGTCCAGGGTCACATATTTGATGTGATTTGCATGAAATATTTGATTTGAGAGTGTTATGTACAGACTGAAATTCTGAAATGACTAAATGTCATATTACTAAGCATTAGGGTTAAGGTTTACTGGCCTCAGATTTTAGACTTTTGTGGTAGTTTTAGAGAGATTTTAAGAGTTTTTTTGGAGGTGGAAACCTGAGTGTTAATTGTTTTCCAAGTTCCATGTCGATAAATAATGACAGTAATAATTTTGTTTTTTCCCCCCTCTGAAGTCACTTAGAAAAAGAGGTTTCTAAAAAGTAAGTGGGATTCATGACGTCAGCTAAAAGAAATGTTATATGAGAGACAGAGAAAGGTATTACACTTGCTAAAAATAAACTGATGAATTATGACCAATAATATGCAATAACAAGGTAATATGTGGTCAGTTTTGATTAATGGTAACTGGAATCTTGATTTATTTGTTGTTCAAGTTTTATATACATAAAATATACATATTTTCTCCCTTTATTTAGGAATAATCACGTACATCATTTGTAGCTGGGGAATTAAAATAGGATGATAGGAACCATGGAGCAGGGAAACATCTGCAAGCTGGGGGGCATGGTGATGATTTTGTGTGTGTGTGTGTGTGTGTGTGTGTGTGTGTGTGTGTGTCTTGTAGGTCAGAAATGAGCAGGACTGACTGCTGTATGAGTGAATCAGAATGATTGCCTCAATCCACCATGATTCACCACACACACACAAACAAACACACACTCCTTACAGCATTACATGTCAGCGTTATTGAGATGAAAATCACAATTTTCAATATCTTGTAATCAAACCCGGTCCTCCTCATATCATTGCTGGTAAATAAGGTCATTTTGTTGTACTGTTTCTGTATTCTTTAGTATATCAGTATATTAAATGGATGTCAACTACACGCATGCAACCTCTTGTGCAACTGTCATCAGAGTTTGTAAATAAAAAGAGGGTAATTTTTTCCCATCATGCCTTGCGATCGTGGTGACCCGGTCTGTGCAAATGGGATTTTGAAGCTCATCCGAGCATTCCGATAATGTAATGGTGCAGGAGCCGGACCTGACAATCCCTCATCTCAGTGCAGCCTCAATTGATCACCGATCCTACTGCTAACTGCAGTAAATTGAATTTTGAGTCCTAACATTGTTCGTTAACCACAGTACCGAAGAGATCGCGATACAGATTAATGATAATGGCAGCCCGGGAATGGCTTTCCCTCTCAGTCGGAGAGATTTGATTAGCCTCAGACGGCCATGGAGACGGAGATTGGCCCTCCTCTGCTGTTACGAGGTAGCACTTAATGAAAGGCTTGTATATTGTCACTGAAGATGCTTTTTCAGCATTGTAATTCTTTTTTTACACAGTGCAGTAATACAGTCTTTCACAGACATGTTTAAACACAATAAATATAAGCAACACATTATTCAATGCTTTTTACTTTTGCATTTACTTTAGATTTATATATTAAGTTGCTCAAGCAAGTGGCAAAACATGTAAACTACTTTTCTTACGTTATCACAAACTTACCATTGACAGAAATAGTCAGCTCTACTGCCTTTCCTTTTGGATATGGCTTTAGGATATAGCATATGAGCAGAGCATAGCGTCACTAAAGGTAGCATCATTTTAGCAGTGTTGCCCAGTACAGCTGAACTAGCCTACACCATGTTACAGCACAGTAGCGCTACTGCAAACCGGAACAAGTATACTGCATAGAAATTTCCTGTCGGCGTGTTATTTGAGCGGACTTTGCTTTTCCGGTGAGCATGAGCGGTACATGAGCAGAACGCACATTCATAGATCGGAATACTGAGCGGAGCCTCAAACCGCACAGTGACAAGGAGAGTGAAACATGCGCGCTTAACGGGGCGGGGCACGACGCGGCTCGCCATATATATTATTATTATTATTATATGTAGCCTATATTTTCAGTGCATCCCTACTTGCATCCCCTCCTTGTTTACAAATCCGAAGGAAGTCCATACATCCGATTTAAACGTGGACGGGGCTTTCCTGATAACTTTCCATGATGCCAACCTCTTTATTTTACTAACTTACTGCATGCTGAAGGTGACCCAGCTGACCTCACCAGAAAAAACTCAACACCACCATCTAGTGGATTGTAAAGAAATAGATTTTATTATTCTACCAAATAGTATAATAAAAGATCGATACTTGGCGTCTGTGTATCGATACAGTATTGCTGCAGAAAATATCGCGATACTATGCTGTATCGATTTCCCCCCCCACACCTAATATATATATATAATGTACATACATACATACATACATACACTTTTTCATTTTAAAAAGTTTTTGATTTTAATATTTATGTACTGTTATTGGAGTGTCTTTTATCTTGCCTTTTACAGAACATGACATTAGCATATCAATTAATACCACTACGTGAAGCAATTTTGGATGCTATGAAGCATTGTTGCATATAGAGAATTTCAAATCAACCACTTTTGTTGTTCCAGGATGCTGTCTTGGAAGACTGCTGCCTATGTAGGGAACTATGCTATGCTATGCTACTATGCTTGGATCAGAGCTACAGTAGTTTCTTTGTTGCAGCTGTGATGTTGTGTTCTAATTCTACATCTTATCCTGCAGGTCAGTCAGGTTTTTTCTGGAATAAATTCAACCGTTTCATCACAACATTGAGTTTCTGGGACAGTTGGCATGCCTTAAAAAAAAAAAAAAAAACTCGAACCAACTGGCTTAGAGCATCTGTGAGATTACAGAGTGTGCTTCGGAAAATCTTTCACTGTTCCTCCCTGCAGCTTAAAGAGTGTTTAGTCTGATTTCTCACAGAGGAGCCCTCACACAACTCGGCACATATTTCGGTCCGTATGTGTTAGGCATGGTATTTAAATAACTTGTGTAAGCAAACCTTCAGACTTGCTACACAATAGGCAACAGTTTGTTCTGTCTGAACCTCTGACCTACTGACACAACGTGAGAAATTCATGTTTGAAAAGCTGCGGTTCTGTAGCACAGAAATCTAGAGTCTATGTCTACTGTCTGCAGTTATTTACTCAAAGTTAAACTCATAACTCGTTGAATTTAATGTCATAGATCAAAAACACATGCCAGTCAGGACTGTGCAAACATGGTAGATTGTCCAGAAATGTATACCAAATGTACTTCATCAACAGGCATGAAGTCATGAATATGCTTTATTAAATTCAATATCTGTTCTGATGGTACAGGATTGTGGATGCAGAATCGCAGTTGATTTCAGTAGTTTGATCTTAGCATATTGCTAATTGAATTACCTGATGTTCTAATAAGTCCATAAATACTTAGAACATTCTTATATTTTGTGTAATATATACTTAATTATTTTAATGGAACTTCAATTCAGTGTCGTAGTACAGAATATTTTTCTACATTTTTAAACATAAAAAAAAATGTTTTAAACTATCAATCAGTGCTTTTAGTGCAGAGTACTTTCCTTTTTTTCATAAAACCTTTTCATAATATTTATTTTTTCTTTTCACCATCAATACTTTATAGTACTGAATATTTTTTCAAAGATTTTTTTGAAAATAGCATTCATTCACTCACTCACTCACTCACTGCATTAGGTTTTTGTCATAAGAATGTTATGTTGCCTAGGTGGGCATCTTGCTTGTTTTTGTAATAGTAGAGCTAGAGAGCTTAATTATTAATCATAAAAGCTGTCAGTGAGCAACAAAGTCAGTCTAGTTTATTTAAGATGATTCAATGGATTTTACTGTACATACACACAAAAACAGAAAGTGACCGTGACATTGAACACTGCTCTGTTCTTGAGTGAAATATGCTTTCCCAGCAGCAATGCAGCACGACACTTTGACCTGAGGTTGTGGCGAAACAGGATTTGTTCCTGTTGGATATTAATTGTCTTGTTTAATTACAGCTTAGTAATTAGAGGGGGGCGAGACACAAATTCCCTGTTGCTAAGTCCTTGTTAATGTTTGCATTTTCAAAGTCAAAGCTGTATGTTCTCAAGGATATGGCAACTCCCCCCCCCCTAAACTGCCAGTTAATGGACAGAGACAAGGCTGGAGTCAGCACCTCCTTGGTGGGGATGTGCATGTGCATGTGCTGACATTGCAAACATTTCTGTGCTGAGAAGCAGAGAGATGTGTTGTTGGTTAAGACCCCCACTGGTATTAAACACCTGAAGATTAATGACACTCCTTAACCGCTACTCACCAGTCATGTGATCGCACCTAGACCGATCACAACCCTGCAGGCATCACCACAACATGATTTAACCAAGTATAAGCATTTCTATTGAAGAAAAACAGCTTAAACCAGCCTATGTTGGTTATCCGGTCTTCCAGCCTGGCCAGTCTGCTTCGTTTCGCTGGTTTTAAAGGGGTTTTGGGCTCTTTACCATTGGTCAGACCAGTTTGTCCAGGCTGGGAGACCAGGCAGAATGTTCAAAACATGTTAGACTAGTAAAGCCTCGGTAAGCCTTCAAACCAGGTTTTCTCTTGCTTGAGGCAAAACTTAATTTAATTCACAGATATCACCATGCTTCCCCAGTTGATTAATTAGAATACATTAAGACAATTGTTTTTGTATTATAAGTTTTCTGAACTGTTGTTTAAATATGCAAATGAGGCATTATCTAATTAAATATGCACTCATATGCATACATTTCAGAAATCTGAACGTTGGATAAAGTCAGGTTCAACATTAATTTTGTTTACATATTAAAGTTTTATTTTATTTTATTTCTTTTTTATAGAGGGTTTTTTTTTGATAACTTTTTTTATTACTCCATAAATCAGAAAATATTGTCAACAGCAAGAAAAAATGTCACCATGTTTGTAGTAATATAATTTTTATATAAATCAGGTGAATGGTATATGAACAAACCCCTCTGTAAAAAAAACCTTTAGAATATCATTAAGAATAAAATTGGAAAGTTTGGTTTATGCAAGTGCTACTAGTGGATATTTTTGGCTCATTGTTGGAGGAAAAAAAAATAAGAAAAGAAACTGCCTTAAAGGGACACCAGATTAATGGTGGTAAGCAAGCAGTTTCTGGTCCCCATTGACTTCCACAGTATTTTTTGCATACTATGGAATTAAATGGAGACCAGCAACTGCTTGGTTACCCACGTCCTTCAAAATATCTTCTAGAAGAAGAAATAAACTCAAATGACTTGAGGGTGACTAAATGATGACAGATTTTTCATTTTTGGGTGAACTCTCCCTTTAAAAGAAATGTATTGGAATTGAAGTAAACATGCAAATAGGCCTATATAAAATCTAATCAAATGCACATTTTTTGGATGTTTTCTTTCGGCACGACATGTTATTAAAGCAAAATCTCAAAATTGACCAGTGCATGAAAAAAAAATGGTTTCTTCTATCTTCTATGAAAAACCTTCTAATAATACCCCTTACCAAAAGCCAACAGTACACATGTTCATATGCATCTTAGTGGATGTCTGTGTGTTTGTGTTTTTACTACGGCATGAATCCAATCCCTGCTTAAGCAGAGGACATGGACTATGGGTTTGTACATCTGGCTTAGCACATTGAGGCTTTTTACCCTCAGTCACACAGAGCGATGTTATGCATTTAGCCTCAGTCTTGCGTTTGTTGTCCAGTGTCCGTCTCATTGAGCCATGGGCTTCCTGCAGTATTGCCATGGGATGCAAGTTGCCGTGTTGATATAACAGGCCCAACCCAGCTGCGTTATCACAGTCTCCCTTCCCGTTAATCGGCTTTCAGAATAGCGCAAATAAAGTTTTAGTGTTTCTCTGCTTGATGGGGCTAGTCTGCTTAGTTAAGAGAATGCAAATGGCAGGCCAGGTAGGGTTAATTTACTCCGAGCTAGTCTCAGGGCAAACCATCCGTCATTGGCTCTAAACGCTACTCACGTCCGCAGTTTTGCTCCAGTGTGAATATAAAGACTTATTATGAACTGTTAAAAAGATCCTTATAAAAAGAAATCTGGGTTTTATTTATACAGTAAAACCCAACAGCACAGTTTATCGATGCAATTTGTGTGTGTGTGTATGTCTGGAAAAAAACATTTCTGCTGTTTATTTCTGCAGAATATTCTGTGCACTTTCAAGATGAATTTCACACTTTTGAAAGCCCCATAACCCTCTTCTCTGGAGATGCAGACGTAGTGCCAATGAAGCGAGACGCAGACACAACTTGATTAAGCGTGCATAATTGTCAAAGAGCACCATAAACAGAAGTTGCTCATCAGCGCTCATGAATATGCAGCAAATATTCATAGGATTCTGCTGTTGTGTAGAACAATAAGAGCAGAGCTCGTGGCATGATGGGTAAAGGTTAATGACTCAATGAGGGAATCCAGCCGTTACCTTCTTTTTTCCTTTTCGAAAGCGGATCCTGACCTTTCGCAGGCCTGTATCACCACACTTCTGCTATCACCGGTTCACATGCGGTTCTCTCTTCACACTCATCAGCTGCACTTTTGCGCAGAGAAAAGGATACACGCACTTCAGCTTTATAGTGGTGGAATGGATGAAAATGTGAAAGAATGTTTTCACTTTCCAGTCATTGTAAAGTGTGCCATTTAAGAAATATCACTCAAGCAAAAGTGCTGTTCAGTCGTAGGTAATCATAGCTGATCCTGCAGCAAGGGAAAACACATGAGCTATGATTTAAAAAAAAAAAATAAAACCTGCTCACATTCCCAGAAAAAAAGGTATACAGCTGTCACTGGGGCGATACTCTAATGTACAGAAGCTACAGAAAATGTACAAAGACATACATTATTTATCCCTAAATGGTACATATTAGTTTATTAAAGGTACATATTCAGTGCTCTGAAAGTACATATTAGAAATTTAAAAGTACATATTAGTGCTTTAAGTGTATAAATTGGTAACCTTTGAAAGTGTATTTTAGAGTATCACAACACATACGCACGCTTTCCCCTAAGCATAAACAGCGCTGATTACGCAGATTACGTTCATGTGCGCGCTTTCTCCTCCGAACGTAAACAACGCTGATTACGTCAATTACGCTCTTGGGTACTCTCCAAAATGGCGGAAGACGTAACTCGTTGTTGTTACAATAAGTTACATAAGTAACTTATTATTTATTTATTTATTTGTCTCTAATTTGATGTGAATATAAATAAATAACATCAATAGTTTGTTGTTGCTGTTAATATTAATTTGTCATATCAAAGCAGAGGTCTGGCGCTAACTGTTTTAACTACACTGAAAAAAAAAACCTGTTGGATTAACATAAAAAAAATATGTACATCGGTTGCACTTATTTTTATTATGTTCTCTCAACATAATTTATCTCTGTTTATGTTACTTAACTTTTGTTTGTCAAATGAACATGATTTTTTTAATGTTGTTTTTATGCTTTTTGTGCCACATATCTCCTGTTGATTTAACATGATTTTTGTTTAAATAAAAGCGTCTTCACAGGACAGGAGAAACCAGACATCTAAACAGAACACATATTAAAATGTTAATTTTCTTTTAAACAACAAGCATTATACTGGATTTTTAATAATGAAACTGATTATTGGTTATGATTATTGATTGATTATTGATGCTCATTGGTTTAAGCAATAGTTCTCTTTCAAAATGTTAGATTTTTCAAAAGCCTGATATCATGTTTTTATGTGTATAAATTATGTGTGAATATACTCTCTGAATTATGTGATTGCTGTCATATTACTAAAAAGTGCATTAAAATACATCTGTAAAAAAGTCTTATTCATTGTAAGTTGTCATAAAAAGCAACATTAACGTTACTTAAATAACATCCAGTTCATTAGGAACACAACATGAGTGTGAATCACACGATATCCGTCTTTGAACTCGCATCATCGCATGTGTCTGATCCACTTGGAGAATTGGACGTCTCGCTGCACTTTTTTTCACTCGTCCCCTGACTGCAGCCGCCTAACGTTACCTAAGACGCATATCATTCAAAGCAGTCATCAGAGATGTACACATGTGAATGCAACCCCTTAAAACAAAAGTAAAAGTTTTTAATAATAATCACCACTACTAACCAGCATTCCAAAAAAAAAAAAACAGTCCAGCAGAATAAGGGGTCTTCACAGGATAGGAGAAACCAGACATCTGAACAGAACACATATTAAAATGTTAATTTTCTTTTAAACAACAAGCATTATACTGGATTTTTAATAATAAAACTGATTATTGGTTATGATTATTGATTGATTATTGATGCTCATTGGTTTAAGCAATAGTTCTCTTTCAAAATGTTAGATTTTTCAAAAGCCTGATATCATGTTTTTATGTGTATAAATTATGTGTGAATATACTCTCTGAATTATGTGATTGCTGTCATATTACTAAAAAGTGCATTAAAATACATCTGTAAAAAAGTCTTATTCATTGTAAGTTGTCATAAAAAGCAACATTACTTAAATAACATCCAGTTTATTAGGAACACAACACGAGTGTGAATCACACGATATCCGTCTTTGAACTCGCATCATCGCATGTGTCTGATCCACTTGGAGAATTGGACGTCTCTCTGCACTTTTTTTTCATCGTCCCCTGACTGCAGCCGCCTAACGTTACCCTCACCTGCATTTAGGCGAGGCGAGGGGCATCTCAAATGAGCCCATCGTCTACACTGGACGCGGCACGGCGCGACAAATCCCCGACAGTTAACGGATTCCCTGTTCTATTTCTGACGCAGTTCAAGCTCTTTGCAACGGCCGCTTTGTTGCGTCCATTGTAGACAGCTTCAAGCTGTTGCAGCACGACAACGGTAACGACCGGTGTAGACACGGTTCAGTTTGTCATACTGACGCAAATTTTAAACTAGTCGACGTACAAAGAAAAAGATTACACACAAACTATAATTACATTTTCAGACGCGGCTAAAGCTAGTATTAACGTTAGCTACCTTGAGCATTAGCACAAACGTAACTTTTAGAACAATGTTGTTTGATATGACAAGTACATAAAACCTGAGCGAAAATGTGCACATTCAAATACTGAATGGTTACTCTAAACTGAATTTTATTTTCAAGTTTTAATTACCCCATCCATTTAAGATCCCATCCACAGCGAGAGACAAAATGGCGATGGGCGTGAATTGGTTTCCTTCGAAAAGGGGCGGGGTTTCTGAAGAAAACATAACTACTTAATTTAGCTTCAACATGATTAATTCTATATGGTTGAACATCCTTACAGAATAAATACATGGTACATGATTAAAATATGTTTAGATGAGAAGCATAAATTAATCATGTAAGAAATGCGAAATGCATATTTAAAAATTCAACAACCTCCCCATTGCCATTTTTTCAGTGTAGTTTAGTGCTCAAATCCATTTTTCTTTGTAAGGATTGTAGTGTACTTTGCCTGGCAATGATAGCAATATACAATTTTGTATATCATGTTGTACACGCCGCTAATTGTGTGTGTTTTAGGAAGGACTCATGGATGTTTTTTTGGAGGCGTGTTAACTCCCCCCCTCCATCTCTTTATCTCAAGGCCTAGCAGCAGGGATATGACTGCGTAGCTTGGTTTATGGCGAATGCGTCTTCACGGGTACTGAGTGAGGAAGTTGCCAATGTGCTCTTCTTTACCCAGCGGAGATTTCGAGGTGTCTGCATAAATTGACAGCACCAGAAAGAAAGTTGCTGCAGTGGATTTGGTTTTTCTTCTTTTCAAAGCAAAGTCACACAAATACGGGCCTCGATTCGTCGTCAGGGGAGGAATGTTGCTATGCATCACTTAACAAGCTAGTGTTCAAACAGAGCTTCCTCTGATTTACCACTGATGGGGGAATGTGATTAATGCTCCCTTTTAAAACCCTCGTACTTTAGTATGTGTCGCAGCCCGGCCCATTATTCCCAGGACGGCACATTATTTCAGCGTTTCATGTCAAATGGCGAATCTTAGAAGGTTTGTAATAAATTCATTTCACTTGCTTCGTCTCTAGCCCCACAACAAAGTGTTTTAATGTGTAAATAAAGCAGGGATGTTCTTGTCTACATATTTTTTAACATTTTATTTACGTTTTTAAACATTCCACTGTTTACTTTAACTTTCGCATACTTGTTTTCAGTAAAATATGAATTCTGGATGAGGGTCATGCAATATTAGATGAACAGTATTTGCCAGCTGTGACCAGCCCCAATTCTGTCAAGGTTATTCTGTGAATTTATACACCGACCGGATGATATTTTGACAGGTTTGACAGGTGTAGAATTTGCACGAATCAAAGCTGCTAAGACAGGAATTCACAGTTTTTCATTGTGTGGCTTGATTTTATATCATTTCTTTTGTTTTAACTCGTGTCAGATCTGAGCAAGAGATGTGAACGTTAGCTCACATCCATTGAATGCAACCTCCCACTGTGACCCAAACAAACAAGCTATTTTGCAACAGCTACCATAGGTCATTGCCATCTCAGTCTTTATCCGTCTCGATCCTTAATCTACGCTGAGTGATTGGCGATAGTCTGCCAGCCATTTTGGACATTTTCCATGAAACAGTTTCCACTGTAAGACTCTCATACCTTTTCCCTCCTGACATCTTACAGCGGTATCACTGTAATTAGTGTGTCAGTGTGAGCGAGATTGCACTTTTTTGCTTCTTGGATCGCCATTCCTATATGCTTTTACAGCCTCGTCTTAAAGAACCTCAAGGGCGGCCCCTAACCGTAGCCTTTTTAGCAGTAGTTTCAAGGTAAAATGGCTTCTTCTATGCTTTATTCATAATAAGTACCGTAGGCATGCTGAGGTCAGTATGCCCCCTATCTAAGATAGTCAAGAATGCTTTATGTGAGGTCTCTGTCAGTTTTTTCCAAGGTATGTTCTTCACAACCTCTCTCCATTAGCAGCCCATTAATCTGAGGGCTAATGCTCAAGTCCTGATTCTAGTTCTGGCTCTTATTCACTATAGTTTAGAAAATGGTAATAAAATATGACAAGAACAAGAACACAGTTAAACGGTGTCAGAACAAATTCAGCTTGATAATTTCAGATAATTTTGATAGAAAGGTAATGTAATGAATTAGGTTGAATAGCCTAAATACCAATTTAGGTTAACCAATTACCAATGCTTTATTTTCTTCAGTTTGTGGTGTAAAAAGTTTGCATTAGCAATTAAAGAAAAAACACTTAAGCAAAACATGGTCAGCTCAAAGTGTCTGAATAATTTTTGGTCCCAAATTTTTTATCAATTTTACTGGTAGTCTGTATTAAGATTTTTTGTGTATAATATGTCACAGTTTGCTTTATTTTGCTATCCTCACTTACATACATGAACTATAGTGCACCCACTAGTAAAAAATATGTATATTTGGTGTCTGAATAATTTTTGATTTCACTGTGTGTGTGTATGTATGTATATTTCTTTTTTTGTTTGTTTTAAATCTCTCTCTCTTTCTCTAATATTATAATATATGTTTATATTTTTTATTATTAGAGATGTAGATGTTTAGTGTACAGTTATTCAAAGGCAGATATTTTTTCTTTCTTTTTCTTTTTCTTTTTCTTCTTTTTCCTCTCTCCTGACATGAAGGCTGTTCATATATATATATTATATATATATATATATATATATATATAGAGAGAGAGAGAGAGAGAGAGAGAGAGAGAGAGAGATTTCTAAGATACTTTCTTTTGGCACATATACTTAGAAGTGAAGACAGTCCCAGAATGCATTGAGCTGAGCTGGCTGATGAAATTAATCCAAGTTGGTGAAGAAAATGTCAATTTCAAGCATACTTCTTTCAATACTGAAAAGTGTCAATAAAAAAGTGCTATTTAAATTATTTACGAAATATGTGTGTGCACTTTGTATTTTTATGCTCATTAGAGTGTTGTGTTGTTAGCTTAGAAACATGCTATCATTCGGTTCTATTGGAATCCATTGTAAGTCAAGTTTCCTATGCACTTCCACATGCTACTTAAGAGTTTCTGGTTATATAGAGCATTTGAAATCTGTTAGTTATGAGGTTCAAAAAAGGATGCAGATAGACAGCAAGGTGGCTCACTGGTTTTTGGAACAGCTTCTTTGTAATTTATCCTGTTTTGAGAATATGTAATTGGAAGCAAAACCAGCTTGTTCCTTATTTACATTCGCACAGCACAAGTAAATGAAGCTCCCTTCTTAAGTTCAATCCTGTTTTGCGCTGCAGCCACACAACACGCCACGTTCTCTGCTTAGTTTTATCCTAGCCGCCAGACCTTTCCCCCTCCACGCCTCACCAAACTTGCAGTTTCACTCCTTCTCAAACTAATTGACTTTAATTGCCTTTTCTTCCCTCCTTCATTATAGGGCTGAATCTCTGTGTCAAAGCAAGTGCCATTTTAAAAGGTATTGGCTAATAAAAAACATGAGTGTGACTGATGTTAATTAATATTCATGCTTTATGATATGTGATACTGGTCCTTTGTGGCTCTCAATACCCTTCGGCCATTTAGCATCATACGTTAAGCACCGATCTACTGACCGGGGATAACGAGCCTTGTCCCCTGAAATGGACCTGAGGGGTAAATTATCTTAACACAATGAGTGCGTTTATATGTCCGGTGCTGAGGAACATTTTAAAGGGAATTTCATTTCCCTTCGTTAATATGTTTAGCTCAGTATTTAGAGTCTTTCGTTCTCCAAATGACTCATTAGAGGTTACATTATGACCTGCTTTATTGACAATATTTGTAGGCTTTTATTTCAGGACAGCTTAATCAATGGTACTTTGTTGCAATTTATACTTCCTCGGTTTGTCTTTGTCCTTTTTACTGACGATCTTGATTTTTTTTACCAAGAGGAAATTGTAGATGATGATTAAATGCTGTGCAGTAATACTATTGTCATTTCCACGAGGAGGACCTGGTGCCCCCGGAATGGGAGGGGATGTTAATTAAATCACTACTGCTGTAGTTTTTTTCTGCTAATTTTTGCATAAGAGAGCTGTATTATTTAAACACGCTCCAGTCTGTGGTATGGCAGGGTAAACAATTACCACTTGCCGCAACCCAAAATTTAAATGAGGCTTTCATAAAACCTTTTTTGGTTTACTCATGTTCTCTGATTTCAAACTTGGAGTCACACTTATCTGATGTTGTGGTAATTTAGGTCTGGGGTAAGAGTGCTTCTGATGCAAATGGAAGCTCCAGGACCTCGGCAGACAGACAGCCGTAGTCGACAGCCTGTACTAGCGCAATTACCTGGAAACTTTGCCTGTCTTTTCACCCCTCTCGTTTCTTTACGTCAGTCACTATGGAATATTTAAGTTGTGAAATTCGCTCAAAGATTAAGTGCAGCTCACTGTCGGGTTGTCTCATCTTTTTTAATAACGCACGGAGGTCGTGGAGTCAGTCTATTTGTCCTATTTCTCCCTGCCTCGGAAAACCAGCTCAAGGTTGCTGTTTGAAATGCACATCTTAAGACTGTGTAAATAAATTGCCTTTGAAAAGTATCTTCTTCGTGCTTGGGTTTAAAGACTGGGCTTTGTGCGCGTGATTAGCATTTGTTTTCCCGTGGGAGATTCAGTACATGATCATCAGGTTGATTTGAATTAATTCATTAATAAAAATATACAGAAACCTCATTTCATCTTGTCCCGGGAATCTTCAGAACAATGAAACTTTCAAATAACCTGTCTTGAGTGTTTTGCCCTGATGGAGGACGAACCCTTTTCTTGTTCCATTGTCAAATCGATATGGATTACCCTGGGAGAGATTGTGAATACCAGATCTGTTCGGTACCAACCGTTCTGCACCTCTACCAGGTGTTTATCTATTATGAACTGAAATGACTGCATTTGTTCACCTGAATGGAGTTTTTTTAGCCCTATTTTACCAGAGTGTCTAATATGCATCTCACTCACATTTTTCATTCAATGCTGCTTGTTTAACATTCTGTCTTGCTGTGTATTTTCACATCAGAGCTTATCAAAATTCAGTGAAATGGGAAGAATAGTGAATATACAGTTTTACAAGGTCACAAAGCTATGAAGTGCTGTTACTAATGCCTTTAATGTTTTATTTGTCCTCATAAATTGTGAAGCTGTAGCCTCTTTTGTCTGTTTTAGGCAAGCTCTCAATCTTTAAATGTGATATCACTTTTTGGTTCTTAGGTATTGTCTAGTGCACAAGTTGGATCACTTTTATCTGTCTAAATTAAATTTACCCAAACCCCTCAGTCAACCTTTCTTTAAAAAATGGGTAGATGAAACATTCAATGGCTTTTAATGTTGCTTACCTTGGTGACCTTAATTCATGAAACGCTCAAAATATGATGTTTTCCAAAAAATGGAAACTACATGGAATCAAAAATAATAAAAAATAAATTACTAAATAAATGGATGAATTGTGGTTTCTTATTTATTTTCAATTTAAAGAAAATCTAACTTTCACTCAAATTGTTATACCAATTTGTGATGAATAATTTTTTTAATGATATTAGACATAAAAAAGGGTATTTTCAGTTGTCTTCTCATTTGTGAAAGGGTGTTTGAATCAAGACTGCGGTTTTCAACTGGGCACTTTTAATGACTGGCAGTGAGTGCATTATGAGGTCATGTTTTGATTCATTCCTCTCAAAGAAAAAGATTTGAGGTCTGGTCTTCCCCTCAGTAATGTACTGTTGAAATTAGTGCAATTAATGATTTTCCTAATGCATAAATATTCACGATCAAAGTATTGTGATGGAAGAAGCCAGAGCTTTATAACGTACGGCGGTACTTTTATCAACAAAGCCAGATCTGCTTTTAGAAATACTTTTTTTCCATTGAATTATGTTTTAATCAATTCTATTAGAATCTCACAGTGCGTACCTTTTCTTTCAAGGGCTTTAAGAATGACTGCACTGGCAAACATTAAGCTATTGACTTATGTCCTCTGGAAGCCTTTGGAATGGGCTTTTAATGGGAAATATCTGCTCCGAGGGTGTATCGGGCCTAAATCATCATTGCAGTTTGAAGTAAAGCTCTTTGTTCAGTAGTAATTGTATGAGTTTCCGAGGGCCTCCCCAGCGATAAATTAGTGATGACGGTGTTTGCAGAAACGGATTTCAGATGGATGTTGCAGTACCTGATCTCACAGCTTTTCGGCGGGGTGGGGGGGCATACACGGCTAGGAGACGCTTGCACTCCTTCAGCGCTTTTGCTGCTCTCTGGCAGCCTAATGGATCACAAAGCCTTTGAATATGGCACTGTGCGAACCTCCCCAGGAGGCCTTTTGATGGAAAACATCCTTGCGAGGCTACAGTTGGCGCCTGGGCATCAGGAGCCTCTCAGACGCCACAGATTTACAGCCGCCTCTTAACAAAACCTTTTAATGGAAGGGTCTTGTGTTATTCTGTATGCTGATTTTCACTTTTTAACATTGTTTACTGTAAATACTAAATATTAATGACCAAATTTAGTTCCAGGTTCAAGTGAAATAAACTTTCTGAAATGAAATTAGCGCATTTGCCTCATCTTTTCTGCCTCATCTTTTCTGATAGTTCCCAAGACTCTGTCTCGCAGTCCCAATGCTGGCTCTTTCTTTCAACAACTCTAACGTGCTTTAAACACATCAGGCACCTTGTCATCTCTACCATCTGAGCACTTTGTTATTTCCTGTCCTCTGTTGCTGTTGTTGGCTCCAGTGTCTGTTCCCAACTTGCTACATCTGTTGTCATTCTCTCCCCCTTAGCAAAGTGTGACCTCGCACTCCTGTTTGTGTGGAACGGTGTGTTTTTAAAGAGGCCTCATGCTCCCATTGGCTGTCGCTGTCAGGTAACGCCCCACAACGCTGGGTTGTTGGAAGCAGCTCGTTCCCGGAGAGGCTGTCCGGAGAGTCCCGTAAATGTCGGACAGTCAAGGTTGAGTATCTTCTAGGATTGAGATGGTTCTGGCCTGCCAATGGCAGTCGAATTGAGAATTTGTCCATTTTGTTCATGCTTCTTTTTAACAGATGACTCATTTTGATGGTTTTCATTAGTGTCTGTGTAGTCTGTTCAGCTCCCTCAACGTAACGTTATCTTGTTCAAAACAGGCTAATGGGCACATTCTAATGAAACGCATCTGTTCAGTTGGCTTCCTCACTGTTTGATCAATGCTGAAGCTGTTAATTAAAGTGACGGGAAAGCCTGGACGTCTTGCAAACTCTGCTGCTGATGTCGATGTGATCGATATCCGTGGCATTGATGAACGGATCGAGTGTCTTGTCAGTCTGGCCATTCACACTGTGAACAACAATTGTGTGCGCCACTTCCAGCTGATTTTCTTTTTTACTCAAGGCCGCACGCACACGGATTGAAGGTCAGCATCAGTTAGCTTCAAAGGAGAAAAGAGTGAGACATAGCCTTTTCTCATCTGGAGTCCGTCACTAGAGTTCACCTTCAGCCTGTTTAGTATGCCAAAGACATAATAGGTGAATGCAAAGCTGGCCGGCTCCTATTTTCTCCTCAGCTTGTACACTCTGCATCATGAAACCAGCTGTAGCTGTAAAACATGAATGGACAAGTCGCTTAAGGATTTATTTAATCATTCGGAGGACAATATGAACAGTTTCTTTGCATTTATTTCAATTTGAGCCTTCTTAACATTCAAATTAAACCTTTGTAAAATTAAAGCTCACACAGACCTGCACAGAAAAAGACATTTTATCGCTGATAATTCAGGGCTTCAGACAAAGACAAAGTTGTCATTAGCTCCTAAAATGAACATTTAAGAGCGAATTACTTTTTTAGATGATATATTAGAGAACTGATTGACAAAGGTGGTTGTTTCAGTTCATAGTGCATAGCCTTATGTATGAAGTAAAATAATATGTAATATTAAATGTGTAAATATATAAAATGTATTAATAAACGTATGGTAATTAATATACACCAATATAAAATATATATATATTTTTTTTATATATAATATATATATATATATATATATATATTCATGGGTTTCAGTTACGTGACTTTTTTTGTTGCGGCCGCCATCTTTAGGACTTTGTGTAGCCTCTCTTTGGTGATCGGAAACCAAAATAACACTTCAACAACGGAAAACTATGGTATTTAAAAAAAAAAAAGCGAACTGTCAAGCGAACTGCTGACTCCACTAAAGTCTATTGAAAACTTACCAATTTGACGTTTGCTGATAGGCTGTTTACATCTACCTCAAACACAATCCCTCTCCGTACACTCGGACCATTTTCAGTTAAATTTTCACCTGCTAGAGACTTGTCCATCGGCCCGGATCCATCTGCCGCACCCGGCCTGGATGCCTGTGTACTCCCTTTCAGATTCTGGGCCGAATCAACCGGGCCAAATGCAGCAGCCGTAACTTGCCGACACTGCCGCATCCAAGCTGGACTCGGCCCGTTGCGCAGCACGCCAGACTTGGCACAGTTTCATTTCTATATCTACTGTACTGTTCATTAATATTTAATTTAAAATTGATAACATTACCTAGACAAAACATTTACTTTCATTTTAATTATATAGATTATAATACATAAATAACATGACTTAACAAATCTATAAACATCTCATTATTATGAAAGCAATTTTAAAATCCATTAAATAACTAGCTTGACCAAGCTAGCATGAGGAAAATTTATTTACAAAACGATATATTTACAAAACCATGCAATTACAGCAAAAAACAGCAGTTATACAATGTGTAGATAAAATATTGAACATATTTTTCAAAATTACCCATGCATTTACTTGAATGAATGAGGCATTTATATGTACACTTGGACTGTAACATTTAATAAATAAAGGTTAAAACATTAAAAATTTAAAAGGTGTTTTGAAAAACACATTTGTGAATGGCAAAGTTTTGGAATTAAACATTTTGTACTTGGTAAAATAATACCTCGGGTCTTTAGCGACCCGGGACATCATTCTCTACCCTCTCCCTCCTTCATTTTTTTAAGTTAGACTTCTATTATCTTTAAGTTAGACTTCTATTATTTTAAGTTAGACTTCTATTATAATCTATTAATTATAAACAATATAACAAGAAAAAAATAGTAAAATATAAAAGAATGCCTGTTTTCTGATTATTTTTTTGTAAAAAGTGTATAGGGTCGCTAGAGACCCGAGGTATGTAAATGTGTGAGTATTTTTTCCTGCGCAACTATATTTACATATCTGATGACTCAATATGTGCAATGCATCTTTCCTCAAGGTGGCACTGTTTGATACACAATGATGAAGTGACGTTTCACTCATAATTACCGCATATCAAGAGAGTTTTTTGCTATTGCAGCAGTTAGAGATCCATCCGTGCTGGATATATAGGTCCGGGTCTCTAAAGAACCGAATATGTAATAATGATTGGCGAAACATTCATGCATTTAAGGAATAAAGGTAATCAGTGAATATTGTTCTTGGTTGTTGCTCATTGTGGGTCATTGTGCAGCATGTCTTTCCACATCTTAGTCTAGTGAGTTCTTTGCTTGGGAGCTTTCATTTCTGCACCCGTAAAGAGCAAATAATGCACAAGTATCTATTACTAAAGGTCTAACTGAATGCACCAAACTGAATGAAATTAAATATATATATTGTATTGTTTGAAATGCTATTTACTTATTATTATTTACCCATTTAATTCTAGCACATTAAGTGGATGTGTCCAGTATGATTGAAATTTAAAGTGTGTATCATCCTAATTAAAGAGATAGTTTACTGAAAAATTTAAATCATTTACTCCCTTTATGTCGTCTACACGTGACAAACCTGTTGGTTTTGATTACCAGCATTCTTCATTTTACTGTAGCATTTTTACAGTCTTTTACCGTTAAATTCACGGTCATTTTTTACAGTGTAGGTTAAAAGACATTTGTGGCACATTTAAGAGAAATATTTCAGTTATTCCTGTATGTCTCTACATGCTAAGTGAATAAGCAACTAAAGTAGCAACAAACCTGTGATTCTGTGTTTTGTTGTAGTCAGTTACATGTGTTTTGGTAGTGGTGAACACCTGTACATATAAGTCTGCTTACATAGCAACTGTAAAAGCAGGACAGCTACCTCAAATGATCTCAGACATATTGATGCATATAAATTTGATTGCAGTACATTGTCATCGTAAAAATCACTGCAACTAGCTTATATATTCAGTTAACTGAGATTATTTGAAAAGAACGTTCTTCTATAGAATTATAATACTAATAGTGCAAACAAATCCTCTTCGCTCTAACATTCTTGAAGTAATTACATTGTTACATTCATAAAAATAAGAATGTGGAAACTAAAACTACAAACCTTTCTCCTTGTATGCGCTGCTGGACCGTCATCATCCTCCTCTTCTTCATCTGTTTGTTTGCGGATCG
>NW_015548240.1:2198727-2232349 GCF_001515605.1 Sinocyclocheilus anshuiensis | reverse complement strand
TATCCACACCGGTGCGGTGACTGACTGCCACACACACATACTCCTCAAAACATTAGATTCATCCGCGCTGGAACACAATAAGTGGCTGTGCCCAGCATGATTAATATTTAGTGTGTAGCATACTAATTAAAGGGAGAGTTCACCCAAAAATGAAAATAATTTACTTCCCCTAGTGTTGTCCACACATAACAAACATGTTGGTTTTAGCAGCATTCTTCAAAGTATTCTGCAGAAAAACAAATGTCAGAGGTTTGAAAAAACATACATAAATGATGACAGAATTCTGGGTTAACTATACTTTTAAGTAAATTAGTAGAAACACTTTTCACTAGTCATCACTGTGCAGAAAAATAACAGTCAATGCCACAATAAAATGCTTGAAAAATACACATTCAGTAGATTCATAGCTTCCTACTGGTCAGTTTGTCTCTTCAGTTAAGATTCCCCCCAGTTGTTGCAGAAAACATTATATAGTATAATCATGGTCAGTGCAGACATGTACTTGAACTTAGTTTCGCATTCTCAGTCCAGTCAGAGAAGTATAATAAAGATGATGTCCACTGTCTGACTCCAAGCACTGCTCTGTGTTCACAGGTGTCTGAGGAACTTCTGCCATTCCTTCTGCGATGACACTTCTCTTGGTTACTACAAAACATACACTGTAAATAAAATTCTGTAAAATTTACGGTAAAAAACTGGCAGCGGTGGTTGCCGGAATTTTACCATAAAAAATACGGTAGCAACATTTTAGGTTTTACGGTTTTAACTTAAATGTACAGTTAAATACCGTAATTTCATTAACTGATATAATCTGTGATTCTGTGTTTTGTTGTAGTCAGTTACATGTGTTTTGGCAGTGGTGAGCACCTGTACATATAAGTCTGCTTACATAGCAACTGTAAAAGCAGGACACAGCTACTGCAAATGATCTCAGACATATTGATGCATATAAATTTGATTGCAGTACATTGTCATAGTAAAAATCACTGCAACTAGCTTATATATTAAGTTAACTGAGATTATTTGAAAAGAACGTTCTTCTATAGAATTATAATACTAATAGTACAAACAAATCCTCTTCACTCTAACATTCTTGAAGTAATTACATTTGTTACATTCATAAAAATAAGAATGTGGAAACTAAAACTACAAACCTTTCTCCTTGTATGCACTGGACCATCATCATCCTCCTCTTCTTCATCTGTTTGTTTGCGGATTGGAGTGTTGTTTGTCAAAGTTTAGTGCAGCATAAACATTCTAGACTCACATAACTGTACTTAGAGCAGAAAAACAAAAGTCAGGGGTTTGAAAAAAAAAAATGAGGGGGGGATTGATGTAATAATGTAAATGATGACAGAATTCTGGGTTAACTATACTTTTAAGTAAATTAGTAGAAACACTTTTCACTAGTTATCACTGTGCAGAAAAATAACAGTGAATGCCACAATAAAATGCTTGAAAAATACACATTCAATAGATCCATAGCTTCCTGTTGGTCAGTTTGTCTCCTCAGTTAAGATTCCCCCCAATTGTTGCAGAAAACATATTATATAGTATAATCATGGTCAGTGCAGACATGTACTTGAACTTAGTTTCGCATTCTCAGTCCAGTCAGAGAAGTATAATAAAGATGATGTCCACTGTCTGACTCCAAGCACTGCTCTGTGTTCACAGGTGTCTGAGGAACTTCTGCCATTCCTTCTGCGATGACACTTCTCTTGGTTACTACAAAACATACACTGTAAATAAAATTCTGTAAAATTTACGGTAAAAAACTGGCAGCGGTGGTTGCCGGAATTTTACCATAAAAAATACGGTAGCAACATTTCATTTAACAGGTTTTTACTGTAGCATTTTTACAGTCTTTTACCGTTAAATTCACGGTCATTTTTTACAGTGTAGGTTAAAAGACATTTGTGGCACATTTAAGAGAAATATTTCAGTTATTCCTGTATGTCTCTACATGCTAAGTGAATAAGCAACTAAAGTAGCAACAAACCTGTGATTCTGTGTTTTGTTGTAGTCAGTTACATGTGTTTTGGTAGTGGTGAACACCTGTACATATAAGTCTGCTTACATAGCAACTGTAAAAGCAGGACAGCTACCTCAAATGATCTCAGACATATTGATGCATATAAATTTGATTGCAGTACATTGTCATCGTAAAAATCACTGCAACTAACTTATATATTTAGTTAACTGAGATTATTTGAAAAGAACGTTCTTCTATAGAATTATAATACTAATAGTACAAACAAATCCTCTTCACTCTAACATTCTTGAAGTAATTACATTTGTTACATTCATAAAAATAAGAATGTGGAAACTAAAACTACAAACCTTTCTTCTTGTATGTGCTGGACCGTCATCATCCTCCTCTTCTTCATCATCTGTTTGTTTGCGGATCGGAGTGTTTTTCGTCAAAGTTTAGTGCAGCATAAACATTCTAGACTCACATAACTGTACTTAGATCAAAGATCAAAAAACATCTCGTTGATTTATTAGCTTTAGGTGAAGCATAACAAAAGTTTTCTGGCAAATCAGCACGCAAAATTTAACCTTTTGCAAGTTTCATTATGAACTTGCTAACTAAAATACTAAAATGTAAAAACGCATCTATGCTTACGAGAAATATTTAATCAAAAGAATTCCATACATCCACATCTCTTGGTAAATAATCCATTGTGATTTGCTGTTATCACAGCCCAGAACATAGCACAGCAGATTGACGGAATTGCAATTCGGTCCTACAAATGGCGGCCGCGCCACTGTGTGACGTCACATGAAACCTATGAATATATGTGTAAAACATTGGCCAATATTATTTTAATATTATAATATTACAATTTTACTTTGTCACTTTGAATAAGTTTTTTTTTTAACTTGTTAATAATTTTTTGAAATGAATATAACATCAAGGGACAAAGTTTTCCAGAACGAAAACGTTCTGCTACATTTGGTGAATAGATTTTAAATAATTGTCGCACATTAGGGATGGGCGATATCTTATCGTTTGCGATATACCGGTAAAAATTCTCCCCACGATAAGAATTAGTCTTCCTGCGATAATAATGATAAAGTCTAGTTGTTGACATATTTCTGTGTGCGACAGTGCGGAGCGACGTGAAATTGAGGAGGAGTAGCCTATATCGTTAAATGAGGAGCTCGAGCTGTAACTGGTTTGGTTAGGGCTGTACAGTGCACAAAGAGTCGGTCTGAATAAATGTACTACAGTAGCACGTGTGCGATACAGTTTTGCATGTGCATGAGCCTGTTTACAAAAATGTTGTCCAACAAAGATATAATTTATTGACATGCTTTTTCTCCAAATTAACTTAATAACATAGTCGAGTGTTTGAAATACTTATTTTTGTGACCAGACGTGGTTTCATATTACAGAATGATAGTATTATATACAGTGATAAAGGCCATGTCGATTAACATTGCATTATAAATATACTTTCCTTAAAAAAATACCCAAGATGGAAGAACACCGATAAACCCTATATTTTGTGCAGTCGTATGTTTATTTTCCTCAAGTTTCATCAGTTAAAATGTCTCTACCTCCATTGTGCGTTTTATTCAGCGATAACTGGATACCTTCCTGGAGCATTGTCAGTAGTATTTCTTCTGCTATGGATATGTGGAGTTTCTGTGCAAGAGCGCCCTCCGGCTTCCAGTATGAATTAAACCATCCTTACATTACGTGTGAACTCTTTAACCTCTTAAGACCTGGTAAAACATTTAAGGAAAAATTTTTTATTTTTTGATGTCATTACATTGTTTAGAGCATTAAATTTTTTTTTAACAAATAAACATGCTTTTAGTCCTGGTGTCCTCATATGAGGACATGTATGAAATCAACCTCCTGTTTCGTAACAAAGTTATATTTTGATTTGAAAACCCATAACATTTTCCTGATATGTTGATTTATGACACACAGTTAAAAAATTTGTCCGATTTAAATGACAATTACAAAATATTATCATATTTCCATAAGAGTGTCGCTAAATTAATATCAGACATTTTTGAAGACCAAAGAGAGGGGGTGGTCGTAGTGAAACATCCAAACATTTAGTATCTCTGAAAAGCCCTGAATGTGCTCTGTACAGGACATCCAGACTTAAAACTGTGGCATGTATAGTCTCAGAGAAATTCACTAAAATATAATGTCCTCATATGAGGATGCAGGGTCTCAGGAGGTTAATGCTCACCCTATTTTGGGTAAAAATAGGAAAGATAATACTTTTCTTAAAAGAAACAGGATTCCCTGAATTATCGCCATTGATATCGTTATCGTAATAAATACCAGAAATATCGTGATATATTTTTAAGCCCATATCGCCCATCCCTATCGCACATTTTATTTTTGTTGCATTTTAGTCTGGAGCCCTGCAATATTCAATCTGTCAAACACATATTCAAAGCTATCCAAATGAGAAATATTTGAACACATTATTATTAAAACAGATTGATACGTTACTCTCTACTCTTCCAGCTGTCCTTTTGTTTGACAGTGGAGAAATGCAAGCGTGAGCTGCCCTCATGAATCTAAAAACACCCCTCGGCTCCCACACTTGTGTGGCTGCTGGAACCTGTTGGACACTCCGGCATTCCACCCTCATCTGCGTTCCCCCGCCTCCTCTCACCTGCCATCGTCCTCTCTGTCATCGAAGGGATAATTAAACCGATCTCCAGCTAGGGTCCCGAGGCCCTGCAGGACGGACCGTGTGCCAAAGCACGATGCCTGCTGACCTATAGGAGACTTATTTTCCCACCTCCGGCCCCGATGATAGATGGATGAATCCGCCTTGAATGGAACTGCGTATTTGCTCTTTTTGTGAGTTATCTAATAATGGATTGGCCATGCATATATGTGAGGAATTACTTATGTTTGGCTAAGTCAATTAGCCCAAAACCATGGCCATCTGGCTTATGAAAATGAGCGAGGAGGGAGGGAGAAGTGCAGGAGTTAGAAACTAGATTTACAAGATCAATTTGCATAGCGCTTTCTTTTCGTTTGGCACCAATGTCCACAACAAAAAGTTACTTACTGCCCACACATAATCGTGCATAATTTCCCTCTCCTTTTTTTTTTAAAGAGGGACCCCTGTTTGCTGAGGTCCCAGCGAAGGTCTTGGCCTCCTTACAATAGCTAAATGAATTTGGTGCCTTATGCTCTCTCGCCTTTTTGACGTAATTCGATTAGTGACCTGGTAAGCATGAATGTGACGGACCTCTTCATACAGGTTCATAGGGCTTTGGTGGGACGGCCCGTGTCACGTTAGACACCACCCACCTCCCCCTCAGTCCCCCACTGTTGTCGTGTCGCCACACATAGGAAAGGCATGATTAATGACCAAACTCTTGGAGACATTGTCAGCCACCGGTGACGAGGACAAAATAGACACCCCGTCACGTGAACCTCTCGCTCCAGAACTGGTTGGCTGGGTGGAGGGACACAAAGCATTGTGTCGAGGAGCCTCACAGGAAACCGAGGTTTAGGGATGGCGCTCGTAGACAGGAAACATATAAAATCGGTTTATTATAGATTGAAGATGTTTCCTTACAGGAACAAGGAAGGGCAGGGACACGGGGCGAGAGCTTTATCTTTTTGTGGTGGGGAAAAAAATGTAAATGATCTATTGTTAGACTGACACTAGATTTGTAACCCCGCTCATCTCTCCTTAGGCAGTTCAGGCAAACATTTATAGAACCTTACTCAAGTTCTGGATCACCTCATTGATCAAAGGTGTGCCTTCATAACCTGTTCCACACAAATCACGTCCGTTTCCATTTTCAACTGACGTTTCAGAGCTTCATCTTGTGAGCAGATATTTAATGTTTCATTACAACGCTGCCGCCATTAATACAAAGCCAGTTTTCCTTCCAGCTAATAATAGTACGGCTTATTAATTGAAAATGAAGAACGGGCCTGCCAGGCAACCCGGCAGAGTTTTCCAAAACTGAGGAGAGCAGAACTTCAAGGGAAATAATTAGCAACGAGAAAAAAAAAATCTGGGCGAAATATTAAAATTTAATTCCAAGCCCCAGACAGGATTTGTATTGTTGTCATGTTCTCACTCGTTGCGAAAAGAGGGAGGGAGAAAAAAATGCTAATGTGAGCATAACAGAAAAGAGATTTTTTTTTTTTCCCCAAGAAAATTTGAGTGGTGCTTGCCTGTGCAAATCTTGCTGTCGTGATGCTAGGGTTTTGCGGGTGCTTGCCAGGGCGTTGCTGTGTGGTTGCTAAGGCATTTTTATGTCATTGCTAGGGTGTTCTGGGTGTTGTTTACTAATTGAAACAAGGCTCTGTTCTTTCTTTTAGTGTAAGCCTAAGGTTTTTCATCTGTTTTGCCTTCCTCTCCTTAACAAGGCATAACTGATTTGTTTTTTTCTCTCGCCATATTCATAGTTCACATAAAGGTATTGGGTATATATAGACCTTATACTATATATATATTTATGTATGGTAAATATATGTGACAGTATAATGACTGAAGGCTGTCTTAACTCCCAGTGTCCCTAGAGAGAAATATCCTCCTTCAGGAAGAAGATTTTCTCTTGAGCAGGATGAGAGAGAGTTGCAGACTGAACGCTGTGCCACTTCCTGTCGTTCCGTAATCCTGTTCTTATCAGCACAGCTGTCAGCCCCTAAACGAAGTCAGGCTCCTGAACTCATTTACAACTGTGACACTCAAAACCTTCACTAGTTCCTCTCACACTACCCATGTCACACACTGACATGATTTTTCATGTTTCATATGAATACACCAGTGTTTTCAGCTTTCTTTTTTTATGGTAATTCCATTAAAACAAAACTCTTTTGTGTATTTTTAAAAACTTTACTAAAAAAAAAAACAAATTTTTTTGTTTGTTTTGAGAAAGAGAGATTCTTTTGACTTGAATAATTAATTCTTTATTGTTCTGTGCAGCCAGGACACAATGAAAAGACAAATTATTATTTGCTATGTTTTATATATTTTTTATTTATTTGTATTGGGTAATATTGGATAGTTAACTGCACGTGATCATTTTCCCTATTTTCACATTTTAGACTACTTTTGTCATCATCTAATGCTCGCATGATGTTAATCTTACTAACACTAATTCTATATATTGTAAACACTGTTAAATGTATAGTCTTTAGCAAATAATGTGCACTTTTCATACTGTAGATTATAATGTTCACTTGGGCATTTTCTTCTTTTTAGTTTAGTTTAGAGTTTAGTCAGGCAAAATCTGTGTTGGTTATCAAATTATGAAAACTGTTATCAGTTCATTGTATCAGACTTTAAGAATTGTGTATTCCTACTGTTGTCTATTTATTGTGTTTTTGACACCTACTCTTTTTAGCTCATCACATTTGTGCAGGAAGCACTAGAATACACCCTCCCTCGTGTGAATTGCCTGCGGTGCATCTCTATTATTCACAGGCCTGGATGACACTTGAAATATAATTGTAACAGTGCAAGTTGGCAGTGGAAAGATTCATGTCTAGAATCTGAAGCTTTTGTCTTAATACATCATCAGCATTTTGACCTCATTTTTAATGCATCCAGAATCTCAGCAGGTCCAGCCTTTTATCTCAGCACCCGTTCAGCTCGTAGAGTCCAATAACTTTTGTTCATGTGAGAGTGAGTGTGGGGGGGTTAATGCCATAGACGGAAATGGCCTTGTGGTCATTAATATGTCTCTTTAGAGATTACCGGTCCTTTTTTGTATTAAATCACTAATCATTTTGCTTTTATCATGATTGGTGTCTTTACGGCTCAATGGCCAGTGTGTGTTTCATTTTATTCGTTCTGCGATCTATTCTTGGTCTTCACCGGGGGTCAGAGAAAGTATTTGACTGTCGACATCAAAGAGTCAAATTGCACGCCACCGGCTTGGTCCATGGCCAAATGATCCCAAAGAGATTTGTAATGGAGTTCTTTTTTTGCCAGCGAGCGGCGCCTCGTTTCCTGTCATCTCCTCATGTTCATTTAACAGTGGCCTTCTGAGCGAGTATATGTGTGTTAAAGAATGCATGGACAGACCATGAGAATGGCGCGGTAAACAGTCATCTGTCACTTTTAAGCCGTCTGTGTGTCCATTTAGGGACTGTCCTGACTCGGAGGTTTGTCATCTGGGATAGGCAGTCATAGGAAGGTCTTAAGCAGCAGAGAGACGTGGATTAGACCGGCTTATTTCCTTAGACTCTTCTAGTGGATCATTGGATTGCAGTAGCTTTGCGAGATTTTTTTTGAGAAATTGAAAATGAAATTTCTACAGTGTTACTTCACAAACATGCAGATTAACCTTGTTCTCGTAATATTTAAGAATTGCTTGGTGGGAAATAATTGGTTTGTTGTTTGTATGTATCTCAGATACTGTAATATAATCTTTCCATGGTACACTTATGACCTGATTTGATCATTTTAAATGTTCTTCCGGTCTAGGAGAGTCCCTAAAAGGGACATATGATGTCCAGTCTCAGGACTACAGACAAAATGCAGTTTATATTTCATATTTCAGTCAGTGGTGGATGAACTTTTTCAGTTAAGCCTGACTGTTGACTATGAGTGCATTTTGTCAAAAGAAGCACCCCATTAGACAATCAATCAGCTTTTTGCACATGACCTTTCGGGGTAAGTGAACTGTGGTAACTTAATTAATTAATGAATGGTAAAACAGTCTTGGCTAAATGTTGTGAAAAATAAATGTTGTTGCAAACAACCATAAAATCGATCACTTTTCAAAGATTTGGTGTCACATACTCTGTAAACTTTGGCAAATCAGCAGCTGGTTGTTCTCCTGTGTGGGCGACCGAGGCTGACATTAGACCTGTCAGTTGATCCAGGCTGTACTGCTCAATAATAAATGCCCAGAACAATAGTTACAATTTACATCCAATTCAAGCAGAAGTGGCACATTTTACACACAGTGTATTGTTAGCAAGTACAGTAATTATAATCTAAAGAGAATTACACAAAAGCTTTCAAAAGTAAATTATTTTGATGAATTATTCACAGTAATTTAATGTTCCTATGGCAAATCTTTTTCATGTGTAGAAAAGATACAAACATTCACAGTAATTTCATTTTACATTTTATTCGTGTTTTCTTTTTTTAAATATGAGTTCAAAAATAACATGCATAATTTATTTTTAATTATTATTATTTACCATCAGTAACACTATTGTACCATTTAAAACAGTCATATCAATCAAAATAATAAAGGTTTAGCTGGAAGTGTTACAGATAGATAGTATACAGTTAAAAAAAAAAAAATCACAAGCTGCCTTAGCGCCTATAATTAAATAATCTTGTCTACCTAAGTTATTTGAGTTTTATTGACATACTGTAAATCTTCATATTGACCTTTAGCAAACTCGGACTCAGAGCTAATTCAGCACACAGCACCCAACTCTCCTCACTTAGTGCACGGGCAGTGATACAGAGACCTTGAGGTGTTGTTGTGACACCACCGATGTTCAGATGAATGGTGACAGCCAGTATTTAGAGCCTGCTGACACCACTGATTGTCCAGGACGCAGTGGAGGCAGCCAGACCTCCTTCCAGATCATCCCGAAGAGAGACGCAGAGGCCGCAGGGAAAGACAGGCCTGTGTTGTAGTTAAGTGTAAGTGCATTGATGCCGACTGAAGTGTTGTGTAAGAAGGGCCTGTAGGGAAGTGGTGTTAGTCTCACGGTTCCTGCAGAAGGTCATACTGTCATACTGGCCCTTTAGGATCCACATGGCACTTTTTCCTCTGGCTTTACTTTTCCCTCTGAACCTGTTTTTTGTTTCTAAAATCACTCAGAGTTTTCATTTATGTGATGTTTTTCAGGATAAGAAATGGAGCAATAAAGGTTTCTTTGTAAGTGTCCGGTTTTGTGATGACCAATGCTGTTCCTGCTCCATAATGGTGGAGGATTTTCTTAATGCACTGAGTCATTCCACTTAAGAGGTTCTCGAGTCAGAACTCAAGTGCGCCATGCATCTTTTAAGTGGAGAACAGTGGCGTTCCCTACTTGTTTAGTGCCCTAAATGAGATGCATCACAAGCAAGCCCACATGGAATCTATGCACCCAAAAATCCTTTTAGTAGATACTTCAAGAATTCAAATGGAAATCATTTAAAATGGTGAATTAAATAAATAAGTAACATTATAAGGTAAATTCTTTGATGTTTAATTAGTGCATTAGGTATCATGAAATATGAACAATAAACATAATATTTTACAGGTTTTATTAATCTGTGTTAGTTAATTTATTTATATACTATTTTTCATTGTTTAATCTTGTTTGATTTTAATGCTAATAATATTTTCATAATATCACGTAATATTAACTTTTTTAAAGCAGCATGGAATATAATTTTTTTTTTATTAATCTGTACAAATTACAATAACCTAAGTTAATAAATGCCGTAAGATAATTGTTTATTGTAAGTCCATACCTAATGCATTAGCAAATCAAACTTACTAAAAAAAGTGTTATTAATAAATTAAATGTTTTGGCTTGTTTTCCAATATAATACATTGTAATGCTTTAATGCATTTTACTATGATTGATTAAATCCATTCCACAGAATTTTTGTTTAAGATACAATTTTCTGGTACTGTCTGGACCTGGACATGACCAAA
The DNA here is from genome assembly GCF_001515605.1 of Sinocyclocheilus anshuiensis. Classification (NCBI taxonomy): domain Eukaryota; kingdom Metazoa; phylum Chordata; class Actinopteri; order Cypriniformes; family Cyprinidae; genus Sinocyclocheilus; species Sinocyclocheilus anshuiensis. The sequence goes on along the minus strand of NW_015548240.1, from coordinate 2,221,720 downwards.
AACAGCTTAATAATTTTATGTACAGCAGTTTTGTGGTACAGTTTTGACAGTGTGACTGGAGTTCAATTCCTTTTTTGGCTTGTTTTCCAATATAATACATTGTAATGCTTTAATGCATTTTACTATGATTGATTAAATCCATTCCACAGAATTTTTGTTTAAGATACAATTTTCTGGTACTGTCTGGACCTGGACATGACCAAAAACAGCTTAATAATTTTATGTACAGCAGTTTTGTGGTACAGTTTTGACAGTGTGACTGGAGTTCAATTCCTTGCCTCCTTTTTTTTTTAATAAACCAGGTGACATTGCAACTGAACTTGATAGACACAACTGCAGCTGGTATGATCACCACAGAACTGCCAAGGCTCACAATTTCTCACATCACCTCAACTTTTATTTGAGGCTGGAAGTTGTATAATAGGTTTCTCTCTTAAAGTTAATTTTATTATTTCCTTACTTAATAAGGTTAAGCCAATCCTGTAAAATATTTCTGACCAACTAACAATAGAGGTTTAAATCAGCTTTAAGAAGGTAACTTCTGTCGCTCTTTTGATGCTGAATAATGACTGTTACCTTTCTGAAATCATCAGCACTTGAGTATTGAGACCCAGTGGCTTTATTGGACCTTTAGCAGGTCTTCTATCCGCCAGTTTTCTTAAAATCTAAAGAGAACTCCTATTGATTGGTCCTTTTCAGATAATCTCCCACTGGCAGTCGCCAGGCTCTCTGAAGGTGTTTCACTTTCATCAGGCAGTAGATTTTAAGTGAAGAATTAAATAAAAAAAGTGAACTGTTGCAGTTTTGGTGGAACAAAAATTCTTTCCTATTTCCATACCAATAACACATTGACATTTAAACTGAGCCTTATTGGTGTGGAAATAATCTGATTGCATTTCCCTCTTTCGGTCATATCAGTAGGCTACATCAAATCAGCATACATAACACCAATGCACCAGTTGGCATTACAGCATGTCTTCACCATCTGTCAGTTGCGTATATCTGGCGGGTCACCTTACCGGCATGCAGATACGCCGTTGACATTTAAACCTTGGCCCTCACGCAAACGGGAATGCTAACCAGATCGAAGCTGGGCCCGACACGGTCCTCGGAGCCCTGCCGTCACGGAGGGCTAAAGGACGATTGTACCGCACAGGACCTTTCCGGGGCAATGCAATGATTATTCTCAGCAAAAGCAGACGTTCTGGACAAATACCCCCTGTGGGTCGATGCAGCGGCGGAGAACGGGCCGCACAAATCTGCTAAAGGGCACAGGAAGATATATCACCTTTTAAAAGATCATTTAAGCTAGTTAATGGATGACGGGAATTAATGTCTCTCATCTAGTAAAGTCAATTAAATGGATGTTCTCAAAACATATGATGCTCTACATCAAATTATCATAGCCAGCACTCGCCTGCAGGAATTGGTCGTTGTCGCTTGTTACTGCATTAACAGATGCTGGCTGGAGGTAGGAATCCACTTCACTGCAGTTGTAAGTCATTTTCCTTGTTCAATAATTCAACCCGCTCCACTGGCAAAGTGTCGCTCTCTGTTGCCACCTTAATAGATGAGCCTTTGTTAACTTGTATTAATGTCAGATGATTTTAAGGGGAGATAGATGTATGCACGCTGTGTGCTGTCGAGCAAAAAATTGGATTAATTTAGATGATGGGAGATTGTAGTTGTTGCAGCCTCAGAGTTTCAGGTCGTTGGTCATAATGAGGAGAAATACTAAGTCTTGTGTTTGAGAACTTTAGAATTATGGAGGAAAATGGATAGAGAGAGATTGAGAGGTACATTGAGGACGAGAAAAGAAATATAGGCCCCATTTAGACTTGATATTAAGATCCATCTCAGGTGGTCTTGTCAGAAATGGTCATCCGAGACAAATTGCTTTTTGTATCTGGAAGTAACATGTCTTAAAGCATCACTTGTGTTGACTTGTGGCCGTGTTTCTACCAAGGACAGCTCTGAAGGTCTTAAAATATGAGAAGCATGCCAGGTCTGGATGTCGATTTCTTGATTTTTTTTAATTCAAATTGATTCTGATTCACAAGCTGTTGATTTAATTTGATTTCAGATTGAGATTTGATTCAGTTTGAGATTCAGTTTCAATGAAGTTTCTGTTTACTTTGGCTCATTTCAATTCAAATGTCCATTTACGTCTCTCTACTAATGCTCTTTTGAAACTTTTTTGAAAAAAAAAAAGGATCATGAATATTCAAATTAAGTTTATTTTTTTTTTTTTCCAGCCCTAAGCAAAAGTATTTCAGCATTTTAGTGTCATTCTTTGTCACTTTTTTTTTTAGTTGTGGTTTTCTTTATTTTTTGGCCACTGTCTTCTGGTTCTTTAAACATTTGCTTTGACTCCTTGTATTTTTTTCACCACATGACCGTGGTGACAGCAGAGCACATGTGGCCGTGGCTCCAAGCCCAGACCGCAGCTGTCTCTTCAAGACATGCTTCAGTTATGTTGTGGTTTCAGCATCTCCAATGCAAGCTTACAGGAAAGAGAACGTATCCCTTTTTTAAAACTGTTCTGTCCTTCTTTGGTTTGCATTACGCATGACTGAAGGGAGGAAAAGTGTATGAACAAATGTAAACACTGAAAGGTCATAGTGATCTATGATGATTAATAGGAAACGCTCTTCAAACGGAAGAACAAGCAAATGCGCACACATAGTTATGCATGTTCTGAAAGCATACTTTAGTCTGTATCATCTGTGTTGATGGGATTCATACACATGCTTTGGCCAGAGTCCAGGCATGTGGGTGGACACACTGGTGCCCTATGCATGACATTTTGACCTCAATTTCTCTTTTGTTTCTAAAAGGCATACAATGAGGGGTCAATGCTTTGATGTGCAAGAAGTCTTGGGCTGAATACAAGGTGCAGAAGAAGAACAGAAAGCAAATGGCTCATTAGGAGGCTTTTTTGCTATTTTATTTTGGAAAATTTTGCGCTGAGCTGTGGGAAAAGGTTTTGCAGCGAACGCGAGGCCAGGCAGAATGGGAGCAAACACATCACACACTTGGGAATAGATATGCTAGGAGTTGATGACTACATCTTCCTGCAAGGTGAAACAAAATGAGATCAGAATAAGATTGTTCTTTTATTTTGGAAAATTTTGCGCTGAGCTGTGGGAAAAGGTTTTGCAGCGAACGCGAGGCCAGGCAGAATGGGAGCAAACACATCACACACTTGGGAATAGATATGCTAGGAGTTGATGACTACATCTTCCTGCAAGGTGAAACAAAATGAGATCAGAATAAGATGGTGCTTTTAAAGTCAGCTCCCTTATGGCTCTTTTGGTAAATTAAACTCTAAAAATAATTGAATGACATATGGCTTCTGCATTTGCCAGTAATTGCCTTTCTTGTCAAAAGCAACTCTCATTACCTTATTTTAGTTGCTCTTATAAACGTTTTATGATCCAAAAAACAGAGCAGCTGCATTATTTTTCACACTATTCATTGTTTTAAAGAGCTAGGGGGTCTGTCATTGTTTGTGATAACAATGCCTGACCTGATCTCTACTGTTCCTTTGCTTAGAAAAAGGAGGTCAAAAGTCCAAAAAAGATGAAAAATGTTTATCAGTTGCTTTACAATGCGGTCAAAAGTTGAAAAGATGAAAAATGTCTGCTAATTGCTTAAAAGGGGGTCAAACATCCAGATTGTCCACTAATTTTTCATCTTTTTAGGCTTGTGACCCTTGTTTCACCTGCTTTATCTGACCCCTGATCAGTCATGACTTTATTTGACCACAGCAAATGGGATGACCATTCAATGTCCAATTTCTTGAGTATTTAGGCTGATATTGTCAAACTCTTGCTCATTATGTCCATAGTTTAAGGTATATTGAATAAGATTTGTCTTTTTGTCTAAAGTGAAGTGCCCTATTCAAGGTAGAATTTCAAGTGTGCACCAGCTTCATGGACATCAGATCTGATCAATGGTTTTCCCAGGGCGAATGAGGTCATCTGTAAGCCCCAACAATGTGCTGACAAAGACCCCAGAGGTGAGGTTATTGTGTTAAAAGGGTCACCACAGGTCACCCCCAGTAGCAGCCGCTCAACTCGCCCTCCCCCAATACTTAAGTTTAGTGTTCTGAACAGGTCATTCTAACCGGAGAATACAAATTGCTGTGTGCACTGGTGTCCAACTGATTTGCTTTCACCATACAGCACACGATATTAATATTTCAAGTCGTTTTGCCCGTATTTCAAGCTGTAAAAAATTCTGATGGTGTTAGGAAACTGGAGATTGATTTACTGCATGCAGAACATCCATAAAGGGAATGTGCACGCTCAAACACTCTTGCACACCTGTGTGCGTTGATAATTAAAACGGCTGTGATCTCATTTTTGCTTGATGCTGCTTTATACCTACAGTTCTGGTCGACATCTCATCTCCAGAATGAATGATTTGTAAGTTGCAACAGCTGGTGTGAGTATTGAATTAATGTTCAGAAGAGTATTACAAAGGGAATGTAAGTTAAAGATGGAGAAACATTTTTTGAGGATTTAAGGGAGAGAGAAGAAATAATGAATAATTCTGTGATTTTTGATTAAACATTGGATTAGACATACTGTAATACGGTATTATGGAAAGTAATTAAATTTTAAATGTCTTTTTTTAAATACCAAACAGTTTACTTTCATATGTCTGCATTTAACATTCTTTTCAGAGGTAAAATCAATACTACAAATGCACCTTTTATCAGAAACATTTAAAATATAAAGGCTGAAATTAAGAAAAATCTTCAGATTTGAAAGGAAGTGAGTGAAATTTAGCAAGGCCATCACTCAGCATTTAAAACTCACTAATACCGTCAGTCAGGAAACCACATAAATAAATGACAAGGCAAGTTAGGAACATCAACAGCATTCACATATGTGAACCCTTGCTGAACCGTATGCTCACAGAGGGTGTTTACTTTAATTTCTAGCTGATGTGGTATATTTAGTACATGGGACTCTTGAAGTATACTTAAGGTTTGGATCAGACTTGCTGTTTTTAGAGGCTCCCCTGAACTGTAATTAAATCTCAGGGCGTGTGCATGTATCTGTATGCATCTATGCGCATTCGCACACTCATGGCCCACATATATGTTGTGTAGATGCATACCCATGTGCTCATGTGAGCCATCTGTGTGATCCCTACTGTGATTTGGGCTGTGCCATCAACCTAATGCTATATAGTCATTATATACGTACATCTCCCCCTGTGGCTGCGAGACACATCAAAATCCAGCACAGCATCTCTCCAATGGCCTCATTTAGCTTCTATGCCGCACTCGCTGATATTTCCCACTTGGGCCAATCAGATAAGTCATACATGGTTTAACCACACAAAAGAGCACTTGGAACCCCAAGCGGATGCGGCACTAGGAAGAAGCCTCTGTATGCTTTAGATGAACACTTTTGAGAACCAGAACGGTATATGCAAAGCTTAGAGGGATTAAAAATAAATAGAAATCATACTACTGGGGAAAAGGAGACCATCAAGTTGGGGTTTTATCCACTTTTATTTTGCAATATGACCAATATCCTATCATATTCAAGTGTGTATGAAAAAAGTTAAGTCACTGATTTATTTTTTTGAAAAAACTAAATACAATAAGCATTGGATCAAGGCACATACAAGACTGGCCAAAGGGCATTCAATGCACTTTGGTCTTCAGTTGTAAAGAACAATTTAACTGTGGCAACGTAAAAGTGGCTTGAATTAGAAAACAAAAACATACAAATAAGAATTATATGAACAAAAAATAGTTGACACTTTTTATATTCCAAATAGAAAAGAGCCCAAATGTGTTTCTTGCCATATTTTTTCTGCCCATAATATTCCTTTTTGGAGGGCAACGTTTACATGACGTGGTTAACTGTATTGAGGGATACGGTAAATGCTGTTTCCCTTTGCTGAACGAGCGATATTGAGTTCTATGTTGTGTTTTTGCCCATCCACTTTGATTTGACTGCAATGTAACCTTTCATTTGATCTGTGTGCTTCATTTGCAAAGGATTTAGGATTCTGTGCTCTGTTGCTGCCTCCTCCAGGGCAGAGAGGAAGTAATAGATATCTGCTTCTTAAACGTTGCAGTGATGTAAAACCTGGCAACGTTCTGGAGCGGGCAAACCGGGATTCCTAAAGAAACCCAGAGGTTTCTGTGACACCGGAGTAAGTCTGTACCTGCCATCCTTAGAATTAACAAAACACTTGTGTCTTTATTTCCTTTGATCAAACGTATGCCCTATATTCTCACAGCCTTGTTTTTTGTTGTATTTATTTTTTCCACTGACAGCAACGTAGCGATAATTTTGACCTGTGCTTATACTACATGGTTTTCTAAAATCTGATTGTTCAACACAGCAATGAAAACCCACTTTCACAGTTGACAAGTCATCATATCTCAGTAGAGCACAAAGTTTTTTTTAATTGGTCTAAAACCATAAGTAAAGGAAGTACAGTACAAATGACTACAAATATCTAAAATATAGAATTGCAGTTTGTGGCAGCATACACCGACAGCTCAGTGATGGCCTGCAATCAGAACCTTTTTTCCTTTTAATAAATCGTCCTTAAATATAAATTATATGGCAAATGTACATAACGATGCTTTCTCAGTCTTTTCAATCCAGTGTTTTTCAAAAGACCAAGCAGTCTCCGAGTCACTCATTTGCAATAAAACGTCTTTGTAATCCGCGCACACTATCATGAATGAGAGTAGTCTGAATCTGGTATTCCACTGTCTCTGTAGCTTCTGTTGTTGATACTGTTTTCGCTGTGCGGGCTCTTGTAAAGACTTAAGCCATTAGGAGGAAAAATTGTGTGTATCACAAACTCCTCCTTTGAAACGGGCATGTGATTTATGGGAATCATTTGAAAAGAGGTCTCTCTAATCTCCAAGATGGAGTTGTCCTTCTTTGTTCCAGCTTCGGCATAATCGTCCTTCCGCCTGCGCCCTTTGTTGTACGTGCAGTTCCTGGAAAATAAGGAACCGTTCCTGTGGACGTACCAGCACACCAGGGCCAACATGATGATAGCCAGAAGGGCCACCGCCCCTCCGATGATAGCAGCTAAAGGCAGATTGGAATTTTTGTAAGGCTCTTTCTCCTGCTCTCTGTTCAAGGTTGTGGTGGGATTGTACGCTTTCAGGGAACCAGTCTCTGTCTCTATGCAAACAGGTGTCTCGTCTGACAGGTAAATGTTACTCGTCTCCATGGGAACCATGCATATCCGATAAGAGGATTCGGGCTCCAGAGCTGTGAGCAGGTACTCTGTTTTCTCCCCTTGGACGATGGTCTCGGTTATAGATCCGAAAGCAGGACTGTGGCCCAGCTTTAGCCAACTGAGCCTCAGGGCCGTCATGGGCTGGGATACTCTCCAGGATATGTGCACCGTCTCTGCGCTACTGGATTTGACGCTTATCGTGATGATCTTGCGACTGGACGGCGTCGTGCTACGATAGTTTCTTCCCAGCTCTGGACCCTTAACCACAGGTCTTTTAGTCACATATGAGGGCCACTGGGGTCGAGAGGGTGGCAAAGTGTTTGAGACGGTGCTGGTCTCATATGTGGTTGGGATCTCCGTGTCTGAGCAGCCAAACAGCTCTGTGGATAGGTCTTTGATGGCCATCCCTTTGACCTTATCGGGACCTTGGCACATGAAGCCACGCACGTTGACCTTAGATGGAATACTGCGCAGCCAGTCACGCACCCACTTCATCCTGCAGTTGCAGTTCCAGGGGTTGTTGCGCAGGAGCAGCTGGGTAAGGTTATCCAGGTCGTCAAATACCCCCATGGGCAGACTGCTCAAGTTGTTGCCTGACAGATCCAAACGGTACAGCTGTCGCAGAAAAGCAAAGGCACCTGCTGGCACGTGATTGATGTGGTTGTCTTGAAGATTTAGCTTCTCCAGGCTTGAGCCCGGCAGGTTGGCGGGTGGGGAAGTCAGGGAGTTCCGTACCAACGAGAGCTCGGTCAGGTTGACTAAATTCACCAAGGCCATCTCCCCAATGCCCCTGTTGTTCAGGAGGTTGCCATCCAGAACCAGTCGCTTCAGGTTTATAAGATCCTGCAGGGATGCCTCAGAGATGGACGAGATGCGGTTGTCGTCGAAGCGAAGCTCCTCGATAGTCATTGGCAGGCCTGAAGGTATGGTGCTGAGGTGGTTGCGGGACAGGAAGAGCAGCCTCAAATGGTTGCTGTCCCGGAACGCACCCTCTTCGATGCTGACAGCTGATACGGAATTGTCATCGAGGTGTAATTCCTCAATGATAGGAATCTGTGCCAGGGACGCGTGGGTGATAGTCCGGATATTGTTCTCCTGCAAATGAAGTTCCTTGACATTCAGCGGCAAGTTGGTGGGGAACTCATCCAGATTATTGCAGTATAGGTAGATCTTTTCGACACTGTTCAGCCGTCGTAGATCCGTAGGGATCCCTGCGCTTTTGATGCGGTTGTTCTGGAGAAAAAGTACTGTAGCATCCTCTGGGATGCCCGAAGGGATGGAAGTCAAATCCCGGTCATTGCAGTATATGAAAGTCCCATCGCACCGGCACTGCGAGGGACAGGAGGCTGAGGTCACCAACGGATTGGCCAGGCCAAGCAGAAGCCCAGCTCTGATGAAGAAGACGAAGAAGGACTTGTAATTGCTTGCCATCGCTAATGTCCTCCTTGCGGTCGTTGCCCTTGGAGAAAAAAGAAGGGAAAAAGTCAAATTTATGCCATCTGAAGAAAAGGCAGTGTCCTGCTCTAATTGCTGTTTTATGTACGGTGCCTGCAGCACCTCTTTCATTGTAAATGATTCAATTTAAGACAAAGAATACAATATTTCTGCTGCTGAATTAATGAAAAGAGGCTATTAACATTTCCAATGACATGAACAAATGAAAAAACTATGGTAGCGAAACATGCCTGGGGTGTTTATCTTGATTGAAATCATTTTTATATCAAAACAATACAAAGTAGTGAAAAAAGGAAAAAGGGATTAGAGGAGAGAAAAAAATAAGAGAAAAAGGGAGGACTGAGAGGTTCAGAAGCAAGTCTAATTGAAGTGGAAGGATATTCCCAATCAGCCGTGGATGTAGATAACAAATCCTTAAACCCACTAGCTTTCCTTGAATGAGATGCCTGTGTGTGAGAGGTTTTATCTTTTTCTGTGTGTAATGTAATCGCAGGCTCTTGTTGTTTTACACATTTCTGCTGTTAGCCAGTGCATTTCAAGGCTGCTTTTCATTGCTGAAACTGGTGGCAGAACACAGTCAGGCCTTGTTGATTGAATATTGTAAAACTGACTTGTCTTTTTGCCCTGTCTTTGTGCATGATTTTAGGGTATTATAATTTACAAAAGTTTGGAGGCTTGCAACTTGAAAGCAAACGAGAAGCATTCTGAATTATGCCTGCCAAAACTGTATCATTTACAAACCCACCCTTTCCATTTGTTGTGACATGGCAGTTGATATGCATTATTGCTATATATATATTCTATTGCTATATATATATATATATAGACTAATTTTTCTTAGGTTTCTGTGTGCATAATATACTATTGTTTAGACATAATGTTATAATATATATATACATTTAAATATTTATATAATATATAATGTTACATATATAAAATGTATTTCATATATAATAATTCAGTTTTTTTCTTTTATATATTTTTGATTACATAATAGATAATTTTATACTTTACTTCCATAGGCTATTGAAGCCTATGTAAGACATTTCTTTAATCTATTTATTTTAATTTCACATTTTTCTTGTTACTTCTATCTATGCATATATATAATATTACAAAAAATGGCACTTATAACCACAGCAAGATCATCCATATTTGTCATACCTGATTTAGAAATGCCAGTTAATCCTCTGCTGCCACCCAAAATCCAATGAGGCTTTAAGCTTTCCTTTCTATTCTTTCAGGAGATGTTTGTCCGTCTTGTCAAAGGGGTCTCTTTGGTTATATCCAGACCAGGCTGGTATCTGTTGAACTGATCCTTGTTTGTACCGCTGACCTCTTGTCTTGTATTGCAGCGTCCACAGTTCATGCAATCAAAGGCTTTGCCATGGTAGATAAACCTATAAAGCAAGCAGCTCCGCTTCCAGGCAGACCTCAGGCAGCCTTCTCCTGTGCAGGCATGCGATTTCAGTGAATTTAATCACAAAAAAGGACTAAAACAAAAAGAAAGGAAATAAAAAAAGAGTTGCGATTCCTAATCAAACCCTTTTGTGCGTATCAGAGAGTCCTCTTTGAGAAATGAATTGCTCCCGTCTCTCCCGAAGCAGGGCGAGATCCAGGGCGGTTCGGTTCTGAAGTCAGGCTCCAAAGTCAGCCCCGAATCCTGTAGTCTCACTCCTGGCAGGAGCATGAATAAAGTATCCAGCCTCGTGGCTCGAAAGCAGAATCTCCTGTGCTGCTGCAGCACTCCTCCTCCCTGGCTCTCGTTTCACGAACCTGTGCCCGATGTGCAGACACCCACTCCTTCTCACATGCTGAACTTCCTGGCAGGGAAAGAAAGAAAAGAAAAAGAAGTCAATAAGAGCAAATTCTTTTATTACTGACAGCATATGTCATGACGGCAGGAAAGGTACGTGGGCTTGTTGAGAATGAGTTATTGACTGTGCCATAATATGCTGTTAGGCAGCATTTATTTAATTCTGAGATGATAGTGCCAAGGCTGAGATTGAGTCAGACAGCGATGCAGCCAGCTGCAATTGGCCACTGTCCTTCAAACAGAACACTTTCACGTCGCCATCGACAATACATTGACGTAAACCGATAGCTTTTTAGCTTCTCTTTTCAAGGTTTGCTCCTAACATAAAAAGTACACCACAATGGATTGGATTTTTATGGATTGTTACGGCCTGTAGATTGCTCCACTGCATTTGAGACTTATCAGATGGAAGGAAGGGAAAAATAAGAAGGGTGTGTGGTTGAGATGGGAATTTGAAAGTCCCTTAAGCTTATTGGGTTTCTGTATATCAGGGGATTTATTTGCCTCTGGGTAAATGACCACAGAGAAAAGCCCCTGGGCTGCAGTCCTTTGATAGTGGACACTGTTTGTGAAACCTGGATTAGTGGAGATGTTGTGTGGATTTTTATAAAAACCTTTCTTTTTCCTCGCCTTAAGCCTGTGCTGCCTGGATAACCGCGTTCGCTGCTCTGTCTACCACTAACCCTAACATCCTCCCTCTAGTGTTCTCTGTGGTGATGGCTGAAAAGAATTCCTTTGCATAAGAAAAGCGACCACGGTTTGGGCCCTGCGACAATGGCCGAAGACCGTTCCCTCCCGCCTGGTGACGTTCTCCACCGAGCTGTGCTTTCAAAGACGCTCTGGAAGCAGAAGGTGAAGGTAAAAATAAGAATCATAGTGAAGCATATTGCTGCTGAGGAGTCAGGCAGCCACCAAAGGTCCCTCGGGCTGCCCCGACAGCACCTGAACACGGCGCCCTTGCACTGCTCAAAAATGTACATGTGAGATGAACGCGCTTTATGTCTTGCAGACTCATGAATACCCAAATGGGATCCTCATGCAAGTCACCTCTGGTGGCCCCAAGGAGACGGCCGTGCTGCACCTACCATACTCTAATTTCCCACGGTACAGCTTTCCTGTTACATAGACTGACAATATGTATTTCTACAACTGACAGCCACCACCACAGTTTGTGCCCTTGCCTGAAACCCTTCTGCTGACCTGCGGATGGTAACCTTGCTGTAGAACACACTGGAGTATGTCAGGCAACTTTGAAACCGTTGTATAGAGTGACAAGGAGAGGTTAGGGAATTGAAGGCCCTGTAACTTGATTACAGGTCTTGCCAGCGCGGTCTAATAATACACCCCATCCTTCTGTTGAGCCTAAGTGCTCCATGTGCATGCTTTTGTATTAGTAGATTACCAAGAGCTTGGAAACAGCAGCTGTGACCCGACTTTAAGGACAGGTGATGGTTGACGGTGAGATTTCAGTATGCTGACATGGACTAAGTTGCTTCCTTTTTGTCGAATCCTGAAACATTTTGAAAGATTTGCTTCATGATTGCCAGATAAATTGAAGAGGAAAATAAGTACTTGCAGGAATGGTGAATGGTTGGATAGTAATCGGCGTGCAATTTTACAACTGTTCCGAGGAAATGTATTGATTTGGAGAATTATGTGTGTAAAGTAACTTGCCATTTTTCCAGAAGTCTGACAAATAACAGACTGCGAAATTATGTGGAGATGGAATTGCTCTTGCTTTATGCACTATACTCAATGTAAATCACTTCCTGGCACAGGAGTGGGCAAAAGCAAGTTGGCGAAACGCAAGCCCCTTTGGTTTTTTCTGCCAAGATACTTTACTGAAAGTATCAGGGTTCACTCACAGGTGGCTGTGTATTTCATGATATTTCATCCGAGATCTTACTCAGGAGACCTTGATAAAAGCACAGGTGTCTTGGGAAATATATGTGGGCCAGTATTATGTTATGGCCGGAAAGGTCAAACAGAAAAGAAGGGAGGGCATCTACCTCATACACTTCACCAAAAGCTTGTCGTGCTAGCTGTCTCAATAGGTCATGCTAACCTTGATCTGGCTGGATGATTGGCTGCATTATCCTTTCTTTCTTCTTCCCTTGGCTCCTCAGATTTCACAGAAGTGGCAGCGGCCCATTATTCATTACAAATTAAGCATAAGGGCCCTGGCCTTCGTTCTTCTGCTTTACTGAACTCCTTTCACATAGAATTATTAGCTTTTTCACATTTTGTTAAATCTTCAAGCCCCCTACCCCACCCATTGCTCATAGCCAGAGAGAAAAGGCCACTGAATGTGACGGGCACCTCTCACTATCGTTCTAATAGGCCGTATTTCCCGTTAGGAGATCGTTCTAATGGCCGGGCCTGCTTCTGCTCCATTGCTCTGCTCAAAGTGATGTTCAATCGAGCATCCTGGTTAAAATGGCCATAGCCACAACTACCTTTTGCTCGTTTAGTGTCTTCAGTTCAGAACATTAGAGTTGGGTCTGAGAAATGGGTTAAAAAGGCATTTAAGGGAGAAAAAATCATATTCTATTGTGATTATGCAACATAGAAGTGCAGAGAAAATATTTTTGTTTTTTGAATCTTAATATATTTGAAAATTGGAATATTAAAAACAAACAAGTATTTTGCTTTTCTATAATGACAATTCTTTTTCTTTGAGTTTTTCTGCATTTTTAGAGAAATTAGGGCAATGCTTAAGATGGCAAACATTACACTGTTCTGAGATGTTTTCTATTAGTTCCCAAAAATGCTGTCACATCTGATCAGTGCCCATGCATGAACGAAGACATTTAGGATGAAATTAAATTTGCTTCTTCATTGGTAGGTCCTGGGCTATGATTATGAAAAACAGCTTTCTTGTTTTCAATAGATAATAGATTCTGAACCCCAGGCGGGATTTGAACTAAATGCGCCTCTTTGTCATGTATCATATGTCCATGAAGCCAAATCAAGCCTCTCGGAGCCTAGTGGGCCGAGAGATGAAACATTTCTGCCTACATATTTGGAAACGAGAAGAAGGGTTTGGGCACGGCTTTAACGTTAATTTAAGAGCAGGCTATTGTGCTAGCGGCTCCCCTCTGGGTTCGGTTTTGGGGCAGATGATCCGCAGGTTTGTCCCTGGTTGGCGTTCAGGCAGTGAGAGTGGATTCTAGGGGAGACAGGGGGTCTTTTTCTTTTGTGCTGCACTGAAAAGAAAGTGGTCTGTGGCAGCTGCACTGTTTTCCCCACTTGGGGGTGGTAGGTGCTTCTGTATCGGGCCTGTGCTTGTCAGATACACACACACAGACACTTGGAGGCTGAACCGGCGCTTTAATTACCACATATGTACCCCCTGCTAGGGTACAGGGGGCAGCAGTTGCCGGACAAGGGCAAGAAGGGTTGGGTTGATTTACTGCACTGTACTTTTCTGTTTCCACTCCAAAGGGGGGTAAATTGCATCTGTAATAAAGCTAAAATTTGCAGCCCTTTTTTCTGTTTGCCCCTCTTTTGTTAATTCAGACAGTATATTTAAAATATAAGAATAGATAATTTTCAGGAAATGAACTTCTATGCTTGTTCTTTCGAATGTACGTTTTGAAGAACGGCCTCACTGAGGTCAGAGGTTGGCTGCCGACATGAGTGGAGAATTATATGAGAACGATTTGTTTTTGTCCTCGGCACAAAAGGGTGACAGACTTTTTTCTGAAGGCCTGAAAGACATGACCATTTCATGTTGACTCTGAGTGAATGCCACGGACCACTGGGTTTAGCCTCCGGCATTCGTGGCTTGAAACAAAGAGTGCTGTCCTCCTGGCTGCCAATAAACATACACTGAATGCTTAGATATTTGTATTAAAATATAGACCGTTGATTAATTTGCATCCCTGTGTATTACTATCTAAAGGGAGACTGGTATTTATGTCTTTTTAAAGCACAGAGGAGTAGTATTTGTAAATTGCTGATACAAATTGTTTATGCAAGCGAAAAAGACTGCCACAGAGTGCTTTGACACATCCAACAAAGAACAATGGGTTAGTTAATTTTATCACCCTCCTTACAGAGTCAAAACAGACCATTTGTGGTTCTCAGCTATTATCATGCTAAGAAACTAACCTATCCGAATACACAGTCTTTTAGTACATTTGCACATATGATGCTCAAAGCTAGGGAAAACAACTTGTACTCAGTACATTGGGGATTCAAAAAAGAGGTCTTGTTCACTTGAATCTCTTGCATAGTTGTCTAATGTGAATCCTCTTTCATAGTAGTCTTATAAACTGATTTAATCAGCTCTGACTGAAGGCTTTATCTCTTATCATTGCATTACAGTCCCTCGCTCTTTATCTGCACAAAACTATTATTTCAATCTTGACATTTTCTGCCTAACAGATATGAAAGCTTATCTTTCAGATAATTTGGAAGGCTACTTAAAAGAAGGGAAATTCGTTTGATGGGAAAATCCTGAAGCAGCGGACAGCCTCAGATCTCTTTACTGCGCCACACACTCACATCTCTCACGGAAAAGCACAGGGCGCACATTTATTGCGCGCCAATCTCGTAGTCTTTTGAGTGTTCCTTAGTATTCCAAATTAGAATGCGACCCTCATAATCAACAAAGCTGTCTGCGCTGCGAGCGGTTTCGATGGGAGAGTTCTAGTTTTGTCACGCGCCGCATCCTCGATTCCCCCATTCTTTATTCCAATCACTCTTCCATCACGCTTCTAGAGCACAGGTTGGGCATTATTAATAGATATTTCCTCATTTGGAATCGACGTCTGCTCGCTTCTCTTGCGTTAAAGTCTCTCAAACTAGAACAGATTTCAGACGCAGCGCGTTAAGTTTACGCGTTCCTGTTGATTACACGCGGTTAAAATACAAGCTGCATTGCGTTTTTTTCTAAACCAGGACTCGATATTTAAGGACTTGATATCAGGCTAACTGATATAGAATGCTGATGGTAATAATAAAATGTAAGTTGAGCGTCCTTAGTGCGTTTATTCGCGCGCGGCGGCATGGAGACTTAAAGGGATAGTTCACCCGAAATACAAATTAAAATTCGGTCGTATTCTCATATCCAAGTTGTTCCAACCCTATATGATTTAACAAAATCCGTTGTAAAATGAGATGTTAGGCAGATTAATAGCCTCAGTCACCATTCACATTCATTATATGCAAAAAAAGATGCATTGAAAGTAAATGGTGACTGAGGCTGTAAGCCCTTAACATTTCTCCCTTACATATCATTTCGTGTTCCAGGAAAGAAAGTCACAGAG
Organism: Sinocyclocheilus anshuiensis; assembly: GCF_001515605.1. Lineage (NCBI taxonomy): Eukaryota > Metazoa > Chordata > Actinopteri > Cypriniformes > Cyprinidae > Sinocyclocheilus > Sinocyclocheilus anshuiensis. The sequence goes on along the minus strand of NW_015548240.1, from coordinate 2,205,940 downwards.
GTTTGAAACAGCATTAAGGTTATTAAATTATCCCATTATTTTCTTTTTAATGCAAATTATTGTTTTAAAAATTATTTTGGAGATGCATGCTGAATGCTAAATGGCAAAATGAAGGGCGATCTACTGCTAAATTTCTTGACTACTGTACTTGTGAGTTCAGATTGCTATTACATCCCCCTCGAATCCCTAAGGGTCTGTCTACATTCGCTATAAAATGCCTTTTCCCATTGAAATAATTTTTAATGGATCTGAACGTTCAGAATCAAAGTCTACTGCGTGAAGCTTTGTCGAGTGTCTGAGACGTAAGGGATATATGCAAATTTGCTCTATGCATGGTTTGAAGGTATTTGATCACCTTAGAGTGCTGAAATGGATAAGGGAAAGGGTTAAAAACAGCCCAAAAATAAGGGGAAACTCAAAACAAAATACACTTACCTGCCCAAGCAATAATTCAAAAAGAATATCCTCAAATCATAAAGTCAGTCCGTAGGATAAATCCAATAAGATGGAAGATGATTTCAATCCCCAAAAAGAGCCCAGTGTCAGAAAGGCTCAGTAGCAGCAATGGTGCGAATAACAGGGTGTGTTTTTATTTCCACACACACTTGTTTACATACACACACACACACACACACACACACTCCTTTGGCTCAGAAGAGACAAGATAGAGAAGTCGGCAGAGCTGGTCAGCTGCCTGGAGCTCACTACAAGTGTGAGGTTGCATCTGCCTCCAGCTCGGCTTCAACACAGCACTGATGTCATCTGGGGGCGGAGCTTGTGGCTTCCTCCCCTTTCTCGCCCGCTCTCTCTCTTTTTCTTTTTCTCTCTTTCCCACTTCCATAATGCTATATTTACTGTGAACGCTAGGGGGAGCAGGAGAAAGAAGGATGAGAATTGAGCAGCCTTGAATAGGCAGCTTGAGTGGGCACTTCATGTGTTTGTGTTGAAGGCCACCAGAAGCATTATTTATGAGCATTATGTGTGTGTGTCTAAAAATTAAGTAATGGAATTTATATGCTAGAAATGCTGAGAAAAGGCAGAGCAGTTTATCAGCACTGGTATGCGCTTATTTAAATCAGAACAGTGAGCTTTCTTTATTTTAGTGATATGAGTATGTGTCTGTAAGAGAGAGATGTTAATGGCATCTAAGTTTCACAGCACATTATGAATTTTTAAGCTCGGAAGTCAGGCGTTATGTTCAGCCTCATTATGCTTATTAAGTATTAAAGTGGCTCCAAATGGCGAATTTGCTCCCTCATAAACCAGCGGTAGCGACTGTGTGTGTGTCATTGTCTCCAAAGGGCTTTTGAAGACCTTTGTACAGTGGAGTCTGTTCCTGACCTCAGCAGACCCCTATGGATGAGCGGTTATTGTGTTCTGCCTAAACTCTGTGCCAGGAGATACAGTTCTCCTACACTATTTGTTAAGGAGATAGTTTACCCCAAAATACGAGTAATTGTTTGCTAAACCTCATGTCGTTCTATGACTCTTTATGCTTCTGTGGAACAAAAAAAGGGAAATTTCTAGGCCACTCTTTTCCAAATAATGTAAGTAAATAAGGACTGGGTCTGTCAAGCTACAAAAGAACAAAAAAGCAACGTAAATGATGTGGTCCATTCTCCAAGGTCCCCCCCCCCATCTGTTATTATATTGAAAAGAGTGGCCAGTAAATTCTTAAAAAATTGTAAAAGCATGCAGGTTTGGAATCACATTTTGTTGAGTGATGACAATTTTTATTTTTGTATGTACTATCCCATTTATGGATTGCTTTTTTCCATTTAAAAACTTGATGATATACTACTTCTCCATTGTGACTTTTTAAGTGCTTAAATAATTATTATCATCATAATTTTTTAATTACTGCATGAAATTCCTCCAGCTTGCTTTACCTGCATGTTTGATGATATTTTACATACTTACAACCTTTGCCAAACCATGTCTTGTTGTATAGCTTTACAAGCATCCATTGGAGGATTAAGCAGTAATAATGTCCCATCCACCCTGGGCTTTTACAGCAGGTCTAGGTGTCTTGTTTTTAGGGTCAGAGGTGGAGAAGCAGGACACAGTTGTATGTGACAAGAGGTCAGTGCAGGGCATCGTGGGCAGAGGGTGTCTGTCCCCCCGCCTCGGGACGGATCACGATTCCAGCCTCTGCATCGACCCTTCTGGCATTTTTCTCTCCTAAATCTGAATAGGCTTTGTCTGTCATCGGCCCTTGATTGACTCTTAGATGTACAAAGGGCCCCAGTGGAGGGCCCCAAGAGGGTCCGATTACCACTATTTCAATACAGTTGGGGGAGTCTTTGGTTGGGGTCATCTGTTGTTTGGGAGGATGAGCGTTCCTCATTTTTCCAAAAGATGCCATTTATTTTATCTCCTCAATCTTAATGTGTTTTGACAACAGACATGACTTTGAAGGAGCTCAGGCCCTTCTCCTCCCGCTGCCCTTCTCTCGTTCGTTGTAGTTAGGGGGTAGAGACGAGCATAGCTAAGTTTATTAAAGCACTTGATGCGGTTAAGTGCGAACAAGAGCGTTTTTAGTTCAGGCTTTATGCCTGAAGAACGTCTGACCTCTTCTTTCAGGGATGTTCACGGTACATTGTTCACGTGACAAGCAAATAAGTCGCATTAAATTGGGCTTTCATTCTCTGACGCGTGTTTCTTATATGGTGCTCTTCACTTGAATGGAATTTACAGCGCGAGTGTGTCAAAATCAAAGCCATACCTAAAGTCGCACTTTTCAAAGACTTGTTGAAGGGTTTGTCATTCTGATCTTTACACCTCGAGTGTATATTTCATCCCCCTGGCCCACTCTCAAACAAACAATCCTGAGCTCAGTGCTGTGCTGTCCAGCTCCAGGAGATTTGTGGAGTATTTTTCTAGTGTCTCCCACACACACACACACACATACTCATATTTACCTAGCTAGACTGTGGACATACCATAGACTTAATTTGTTTTTAGACAAGCTAATTATCATTACTATAGACCAGTGGTTCTCAACCTTTTTTTCCACTGGGCCACACTATGGTCCAAATGCAAGTCTCACGGGCCGCACGCATATCATTTACATATTATGTCACCAATACAAACCAACCGGATTTATAATATTATAGCCTAAATATTATGATATCTAATCGATTACATTCATTGAAATAAATAAATAATTCTACTCACCATTAATAAAACACCTGATGCTGTCGGGAGCTGACCAGTTTTGTGAAATATGGCTCGAAAGGAGTAACAGCACAATGAAGCTGCGATTGTAAGTTGCAGTCTATAAGACACGCGACATTGCAGAAAATGTGCATTCACAAATGTAGCCTATGTTGACCCAAATATGGAAAGCACTTTCGAATTGAATAATCTGAGGTTCTCTCCATAGATGTTTTGCCACATTTCTGCATTTAAGGATGATTGCTGCGTAGTATGGGTGTTTCCTTTTGCCTGAACATCTTCAAGTGAGTGGCGGGGCAAACCGAAAGTTGATGCCGAAAGTCCAGCACTCTCCTACCTTTACTGCTGATATTGCGACTATTCTTGTTTTTGTGTGTTCCTTCGCTGGCATTTTCCACATTTCGTTTTTCTCCCTTAATAACAAATTTGTCCATTCTGATGCTCAATTTTACCGAACTAATGGCTGCTGATGACTATTTGAATTTAATTCTGCCAAAGTGCGCACTTGTAAGTGTTCGTTAAATACATAACGTTAATTACGTGAGTACAGGTTTGCTCATGTCTGAAAATAATATATGAAAAACAAAATATTTTACATAACAAAAACATTATAGCTTATATTTGATTAGTACATTTTTAAATGAATGTAAAAACTAAAATGAATTGTAAAACTGAAAGTAATTTTTTTTTAAATTGTGTTCAGCATGGTGGGCTGCATTTGAATTTGTGACGGGCCACGGGTTGAGAACCACTGCTATAGACTAACCCAAACCTTAACCCTAGAACAAAAGAATATTTAATAATGCATCATAATCAATTTATACAAATTAAGTTTTTTTTGTTAATTATACAGCTATAATGTATTTTTGATAAATTCATTGTGTACAATGAATGCCAAACATTACTGATTGGTTTGTAGATTTATACATTGTTACGGATTCTTCCAAAACTATCACATGTCATTTTTGCAATCTAAGTTAGCCAGCAGTCTTTGTTACACAGTGTAAAATACATCACCAAAAACCAAATGTTTACAATTGCAAGGCATAAAAATGGATGTACAATATGAGATTTTCAGTGTCAGTGCAACACTGGCCTGGTATTTATTTTTGAAGCACATGGAGATCTTTCTTTTAGAACTTTTGGGGGGTATTTTTTTAAAACAAATTTAGCAAAGTATGGCTTTGTAAACACACATACACACTCTGTGTTTAGAATACATAGTTGCAGGGCTTTCTAGGCCTAAATGTTGAACCCATGCCCAATTAAAGGCAACTTGGAAAAGCTTTTGCCAAATATCTGTTTTGTGTCTTATTTTTGCTATATCCTTCTGGTGCATTTCCATAATCATTCACCATGGGCAATTAGCAGCGATCTCTGTGCTGCTGACTTCTCATCCTCTCTGCCACTTCCACAGAGACCTCCGCAATATGGCAAAATGTAGGTTGCTGGATGGGGTCCAGCTCCATGTACAAGTGTTCATGCTCATGGCATCATGATAGAGTGGAGATGAATTATTTCCTGCCTTTTCCTGTACTGAATGAGCAGTCCAACAGCCCCATTCTGAGATGGGACGCTGCCTTACGCAACAAGTCAATACTGTCTCCTCCTAGCCCATTTTTAATGCAGATCCCAGATGTTTAGCAATGACTTCCTTGGTCTCAGGAGACTAGGATCTCCTAAGCAGCAACAACAGTCTCACCAAGCTGACTTCCTGCTGTTCAAGCCTGAAACCAAAGGTCTGAGTCAGCGGTCAGCACTCTTGTGTATTTGTGAAGAATGAGCAAATCCTCACAAAAAGCCCTCTGGGTTGTCTTCTCCATTTTCCCCTTTGTGTCTGTCGCTTGTTTTTCTAAGGACCTTCTTGTGTTGGCCACAGGGATGGGGGAGTGGGTTTGGGTTGACTTGTCGACTGTGTGGAAACCTGTGGACCCCCCAGTGGTAAATGAGCTTCGAAACAATGGCCTCTGATCAGATTAGATAGCTCACCCCTTTAACCCCCCCCCTAGCCCAAACTACTCCGTTAGGCCTATCGGTATTGCTAGAGATAAAAGATGCCATCAGCACACAATGAATCCACAGTCTCGCCTCCCCAGCGCTCTAATGTAGCTCACTCAAGCACCTCGCTCTCTTCCTCTCCAACGGTTTACTGTTTCAGCCCTAAATCTGTAATTAGCCAAATAACAATCTTCTCACTCTTTCAAATATAGAAGCCTCCCCGTCTTCACAGTAGGAATTTAGCTGTGCAATTGAAAGTCTCTGGAGGACTTTCTCTTTTGTTAGAAATGCACTCGTTTTCAAAAAGTTTCCAATAGGGCTGCAGCAAACAACTATTTTGGTTATCTATTAATCTGTTCACATTTTTTCAGTTAATTGGAAGTTGCTTATTTATGCAGTTTAAAGTATATATTATATATGTATTCTTTACATATTTTATATATTTTTATTATAACATTGCATACATTATTTTAAATACTATTTAAAAGTATACATTTCAATAATAAGGACATATTTATAAAGACTGTTCACAGTTTGAAAGCATATGTTGTATTTGATATATATTTAGAAGTATTGTAATGTTATATTACACATTTAATATTCAAAATTAATTGAATTTAAAATGAATTTTTATACATGTATACAGACACACAATCTTTTGTGACGGTTGGTGTTTATTCTTTGTTATCAAAGGAAGCTCGCCAGTGGTTTTTGTTAGTTTCGCTCCTCAGAGAGGAAGCAATGCTTAATGACATTAAAGGTTCACTGACACAAACACACACAGGGAAATTGTAGATAAGCTTGATAAAGCAGCATTCTACAGACCTGTGTACTCCCGCTGGATTTGGCTAGGTTTCAGGAAGTCCAGAGATTGGGCACAAAGAGAGTTACAGAATGATTAAAGCTGTTGGTATGAAGTTTATTATTTAGTATACTAGGTGCTAAACAACAGTCCATGCCTTTGTTCATTTGCTGCCTTCATGAATTTTTATGACGCAAGAAGAATGCAAATAGGCTTCGCTTGAATCAATTTTTAATCAGTGTTGGTCTTTATTTCTGCTAAATCCTCCAAATTTTATTTTTCTCTACCACCCAATTTTTTTTTATCTTGAGATATGACAGAAACCGCCATTTACAGCTGCTCATAAAACTTGCTGCTATTATGAGTAACATATACTAAGATGTTTATAGCACTTTAAAGAATCACATCTGCTGTGAATCAGTGTGCCGGAGAAAGACAAGAATGCGCCCATTGTATTTTCATGTTCTCCAAACGAAGCTCAAACAATGCTCTGTGAGCTATGTGATTTTCGACGTCTCACCTTGCGTTGACTTATGTTGTATCTACAGGAGGGCTACATGTTTGCAGTGAGTTTCATTCTCTTTTCTTCTTTCTAAATAATTTAGCAGTGTTTGTAATGGAGGAAAATCATTATTGGTAATGAACCTTGAACGACTGAATACTAAGTGGCTTCTGCAGAACCTTCGAAATGTAACTCTTGAGCTTCAAGCACAGTGAATTTAGGTCATCAGGCCATTGTACTGTTTACATAAAGTTGTTCATTTGCATAAAGTTAAACCTTTCTTTGTCGATTCACTAGACACGGCCACATCAAGTCAGCAGAAATTGCAACCACATTAAAAACGAATTACTTCCGATCATTTCGTCACTGTAAATCACTGAAGGCAAACAACCATCACTTGTTGTCATGCTACTTGTGAAAAGGAAGTAGGACATTACAGACTAGTGTCTCGCTCTTCTAACTCAAGTGTGTAAGACCTTGGCTTTCAACCTTCCCATAATGAAACTTGAGTCCTTCTGTCAGATCTGGAGGTGTTTTTCTTAACACCTCAGAAGCATCTGTGTGCCCCAGCATTCTCGAGCGCTTGTGTGAGCGATGTATCAGATATACCCCATGTCTTTGTGAAGAACGGCTCAAGAGCAGACAGGAATGGAATGATGACAGGTAAATGAGGGGAACGGTTTGTGTACATTTCTTACTTGAGCCGCCCCCCCCCCCCCCCCCCCTGATACGCG
>NW_015548240.1:2163710-2198435 GCF_001515605.1 Sinocyclocheilus anshuiensis | reverse complement strand
CCCCCCCCATTAGCAACCGTTGTTCCCAAAGTGAACTGGCAATTTGTTGCTGCCGTTTGGGACGATGAAAGCTGAGGATTAAAGAAACTGGAGAAGGTTCCTTTCCAATGCTCTTTGTCCTTGAGTGAGGCGTGATTATTTGTGCCGTTTCCCATCACTCTGAGACCATATGTGGCTGTCTGACCTATGCGTTTGAGTTGAATTTTGGCTGTAGAGATTTTTTTTTTTTAAAGAAATTAAAAGTGACAGTAAAGACTGTTATAATGTTACAAATGACTTATATTTCAAATAAATGCTGTTCTTTGAACTTTCTATTCATCAAAGAATCCTAAAAATGTTAAATGTATCACAGTTTCCACAAAAATAATACATGTCCCAAATTTTGGTAAGAGGAAGACAGAGAGAGAGACAGTAAGTGGGTCATCCAGCCTACAGAGACTGAACCACTCACTGATGTGGAGCAAAAAGAAAAAAGTCGGAAGTGTGCGTGTACACATAAACACACACACACACGAACACACCCTCAGGCACACACTGGGCTGATGTTCACTGGTTGTGTGTGAATTGCAGCATGTTTCTCCGGGTGTCAGGTTTGTGATCAGAGATAACAGGCTGATCTCAGTACAGTGACCTGAACACAGGCTCCACATGCACTGCAGACTCACCTCTGTTCACATACAAACATTTACAACAATGGAAGTCTTCAATTTGACTTTTTATCAATTTAACACATCCTTGCTGAATAAAAGTATTATTTTCTTTAAAAAAAAAAAAAGAAAGAAAAAATTTACTGACCCAAAACTTTCGAACGATAGTGTATATTGTTACAAAACAATATAATTTTTCTGTATTTTTGATTGAATAAATGCAGCCTTGGTGAGCAGAAGAGACTTCTTTTAAGAAAATCAACTGACCCCAAAATTTTTGAACATTAATATCTATATATGTGTATTGTAATTTATTTTTTTAAAGCAGAAGCCCTAGATATCCTGTCACCCATATCAGTCATGTTTTGCATACTCTAGTCTAAAACTGTCTCAGAATTGCCCACATAATATAGCTTTTCTTTTTACTTACCACTTACGGATTTTCAGACTTGAACAATATACTATTTTTTTACCGTTAGTTGCTCTGTAAAGCAGAAACTCTCGCTAGCTTCGCCTTCAAATTGAAGGTCAGTCTAATAATGCGAGGATGATATTTCAGCCTCTCTCCTACAGTATGTGAATTACTATCCTGCTGAGATCAGCTGTGATGAAGGAAGTGAAATCACTCGTCTTTGTGCGAGGATGTCGGTCTGTGTGTGTCTGTGAATGAGTGACAATGTGGCGCCCACCAGTCTTTGCGGGAACAATGTCTGATTCTGTCAGTCTGTTGTTTTTACATATTCCTCACGCTGTTTTACATGTCTTAGCCTCGACTAAAAAGGACCCATTTGCATCAGACCCACAGCGCTGAGCCTGTGCTGCAGAAACCTGGTCAGTGAGAGATGGATGAGCAGGCATGCGGAGCCCCTTTGAGGTGAAGAAGAAAGACGGATGGTGGTGGTGCTGGTGTTGATGGGAGGAGAGGACGATGGAGGTGCCTCTGCGGTGTTGATGTATTCTCCTCTAGGGCTCTGATCGTTTCCTTTCTGCTGCTGACTCAGTGCTGTCTGGGCCCCCACCGTCCCCTACGGCCACAACCTAGTCCGTGTGTGTGTGTTAGGCTGCTCCTATAATCTAAGAACCATCAAAGACATTCAACTCCCCAAGACTTGCACATGGAGTCATTTAACAAAATAAAACAGCAGAAGTAGGTGGCGATGTGCTAAAGCACACGATTTAGCCTACTATTTTTTTCCTGCATGCCATGTGTGGGGCTCCGTACTTTTCAGCAAATGATTCTAAAAAAAAAGTATCACAGTTTCCACAAAAGTATTAGGCAACTGTTTTCAAAATTGGCAATGAAAATAAATTTTTTTGAACATCAAATCAGCAGATTAGAAGGATTTATGAAGGATCATGTGACTTAAGACTGTAGTAATGGCTGCTAAAATTTCAAAACTTTAAAATATATTAAAATAAAAATTTTAATATATAAAGTATAATATATTTGAATATATAAATATATATTGAATATATAAAAAGATTTTAAATTGTAATAATATTTTATTTGTATTATAATATTACTGTTTTTACTGTGTTGATGTATTCTCCTCTAGGGCTCTGATCGTTTCCTTTCTGCTGCTGACTCAGTGCTGTCTGGGCCCCCACCGTCCCCTACGGCCACAACCTAGTCCGTGTGTGTGTGTTAGGCTGCTCCTATAATCTAAGAACCATCAAAGACATTCAACTCCCCAAGACTTGCACATGGAGTCATTTAACAAAATAAAACAGCAGAAGTAGGTGGCGATGTGCTAAACTGTACAGTTGTATCATGGTGCTTGCATAAAAATAATGGCTGGTGTATAGAGAAGTGTTTTCTCCTATTATGTGCACCAGAACTGAATAAAAGTTGTTAAATCTGTCAACCGCTGTACTTTTTAGCTGTAGTACCAGCAAGTGATAGTGTTTCCATCTCCTTTTATTGGTAAAGCTTATGCTGTTGTCCAAAAGTCTGAAACCACTAGTGAAAAAATTATTATATTACAGTATATTTGATCTAATATTATATTATTACTAATGCACACACATATACACATTTAATTTTTTATTACATTAATTAGCATGATAATATATAAATTAGCATGTAATGTAATTTTTTATTACATTATTTTTTATTATATAATTTAGCATGATTTTTTTTATTTTAGCTTTAATGGAGGCAGGAATATTTGACCATATGTACAAAAGATCTCATTTTTTTATTAGTGGCCTAGAAATAATGCAGAAACTTAATTTGTATTTATTTATTTATTGGTCAAAACTTCAGTGGGGTGTGTAATGTTTGTACTCACTGTAATCGAATGTGTGTGTGGAAAGAGCTATACAAATACTCTTCTCGCCAGTTTGTCTTAGGACATTGCAACCTCTAGTTGCCTTTACAGTGCTTAAGATGGCTGATTGCAAATTTTCAGCTTGGCACGTTACAGTGGGCCATTTGCAAGATAATGTCTGGCAGCTGGCTTTGTGTGTGTGGGTGGGTGAAGGTGTGTGTTTGTGCCATGGCCAGCGAAAGCATCGCACAGCTTTTCTCAGCCGTATAAAGGTCATCTCCCCAATGCAATATTGTCAGCTTTCTCTTTTTGGAAGCTTTTAGCAACTAAATTGCATTGTGCGGTGTAACCTCGCAGTGCTGAAAACAATCGCATGTTAATGCTTTTCTCACATCCTGCCACTTTATATGACCCACAGCAGAGTTAAATGAGAACTTTCTCATTTTTAAACAAGTCCACAGAGTGATATGTTCATCAGACGTGAGGAACTTACAAAGGCCTCAACATTTCAATTAGTAGTTCTTCCTTAGGCAAACATCACTATTACTATTGCTAATTTAGGGTGAGTGATTTAAACGTTGTTCCGCACCATTTGAGCTACAGATGTAAATGATACCTTAAGTCCTATCTAGGGATCAGAATAGAGTGCAAGCTTTAAAATTCCGGAGGTAAAAATGTTATTAATTTTCTTCATAGAGAAACTGATTGTAGCCAAACTTTTTACAGCCAAATTCCAGGTAAAGAACTACGCTTCCAATGAATTCTGAAGAGAAAGATCTACCTTTCATAGATTGGCAAACAAATCTGGACGAAAGATGTCTTCAGCGACCACCCACTCCCATGAAGCACTGGGAATGATGTAAGCAAGTGTTTGTTTGTGTAAACTACCATTCAAAAATTTAGAGTAAGCTTTACTGTAAAAACTGTAATATTGTGACATAATTGCAATTTAAACTATTTTCTGTTTTAATATTTTCTATTTTATATACTTATTTTCTATTCTATATATACTGAAAACGATGCCTCCTATCGTTCCACCCGTCATCAAGCTTTGCCTTTGTTATTGTTTTGAACATGCGACCTCTAGCGGCGAAAACTTACATATTGTGCCTTTAATGTTCTACCACCTTAGCAACCATATAGCAGTGTGATATCAACCCCATAGATCATCATAGCACTGGTCACTTTAATGTTTAGTACATTTTAGATTTTCATCTGAATGAAGGGTAGAGCAAGTAAACATTTGCTAAATCCACTTTATCCTGTAATTCTTTATTTCATCCACATTGTCATGAGGTATTTGTGGTATTTGTGTCCATTTGAAGTATCCTTTTAGTGCGGTGAACAGCAGTGGAACGCGATTCAGAGTTTTACAGTCCCGGGTCTCCATTCTTGACTTGTGTAAAGAAGCACACAGGAACCGAAAAAGTGGAGGGGATTCCACTTAACCTCTGCAGGATTAGTCCTCATGCCTGCTTTAGCAAGGCTAAGAGGGAAAGGTCTCAATTCAGTCGATATGGGCTACCCTCAACCTACTGAGATCAACTTAAGCCCGACTTTAGACATCAAGCTTGTCTCAACTTGCCAAAAAGGTTGATATACCTCTAACGGAGAGTGATTCCCTGCTAAACCTGCTGTTACCATTCATGTCAGGATTTAAGAATTAGCTTCAGACTGAATGTGCTTGTGTTTGTACGCCTGCCATTCCCACCGTAGCATTTGACCCCTGGAGGCATGCGGGTCGAACTGTGGAGACGACCGCATCTGCGAAGTGTTGACTCAAGACGGTCGTTGACATTCCCCCACCGTGTTTGGCTTGGCTTTCGTCAGTTCTCCTTTCAAACATATGCCAGCAACTGCTAAAACACACACTCGCGCAGGACGCCAACAGGTGAGGCCCCATTAAGCCAGTCAAGACAGACTTGGAAGAGACTTTGCACGTGTGTACACATACTCTCCAAGCCCCTCGGCTCATAATGCTGTCATTCACATTTAGAGTGCACGCATGCTGTACTCCATAACAATGTTTAGTCTTGGCCGTCTGATCTCCTTCCCCGTGCGCTGTTTCTCCCTGCTGTTGTGGATGGATGTGGCTCGTTGTTTGTAGTTAATGTTTATTTCAGGTGTTTTGGCACTGATGTGACAGCAGAATGGGGTTTATGGATTTGCAGTGCCCGAGGAGGGGGCAACCAGAACAGCTGCGCTTGTGTATTTATTCATATCTATCTCATCATCGCCCTCCCAATCACAACCCTCCGAACCATTAATCAGACCCCAGTCAAGCCGCCACGAGCGGAGTGTCTCTCCCTCTCACTTTTTCTCTCTTTTAACAACATGGATGTCTTCCCAGAGACGCCATGTTGTGAAATTTCACGCCTATAGTGTCACTCGAGAAAAGAGGGTGGCGGAGGAGCGGTATACCAGAAAACAAAAGTGACGTGTCATTGTAGGTGAGAATTTAATCAGCTAAACCACGGCCGAAGCTTGGAAGACTGATTTTTTTCGGAGGAGACCAGGTGCATGTACACCTGCAAAAGTGTGTGTGTGTGCTTCCACCTCTCTTAATTGGAGTGCGCTATCCTCACTAATGAATATTCTCTCCCCACCTCGATGTGGGTGGGAGAAGAGAGGCTCGTCTGGGAATTAGCACAATCCTGGTGTGCCCCCCAGAGAGTTGGAGGTTTCTTCAGTCCTTCAAGCGCTCACTCGATCCTTCTTGACCACATTATCGCAAAAGAGCCTGCTAGCAATTTCCCCGAGCCGTTTGAAATTGTGTCGGAGTCGCGTGTGAAAGCGCTAACGTTCATTCCCGGGGAGTTTGAAATCCGCTTTCTGCGAGCTGTCATAATAAAGCGCTTCAGTACAGTATGTAAGGAAGGTTTCGTGATGAGGCCAAGGGGAATTCTGGGAGAGAAATTCCTTACTTTCCATCGTATGGTGGCAAACCACATGAAAGCTTCATGAAAAATTCTCTCCTGTTCTTTTGACTTCCTGTCTTTAGCGTGGGGATTTTGCATCGAGTGGGATGGAGGTTGTGATGTGCGCATGAACTAGTCTCTACAGAAACGATCACATCAACACAGCAGTAATGGGGCTTAAAGAAAAGTGCACAAATGTGCAGGGTGGTCCACCTAATCCTTACCTCCCCACTGTCTTTTACCTGACCCTGAAATGCCCTGTCAGAACATGTCAGTTATGCTGGGATGTGTGTGTGTTTGTGTTTATTACCTCATACACACTGCAAAGTTTTGGAAGTGACAACTGCTTTTATGTGTAGGAGTGAATTCATTATCATTACATTATTTTTGTGTATCTGTTTATATATGTATGTATCAAGGTTGTGCACCGTTAAGAATTTATTTGAGAATGCTTTTTCAATTTCTGAATGTGAATTGAGTTGAATTTAACAGACAGGATACAGCAATACTAATTTGATGAAAGTATGATTAAAATGAATTGAAATGGAATACACTACCGTTCAAAGGTTGAGGTCAGTAAGATTGTTTATTAAATTGATCAAAAGTCACAGTAAAGACATTTATAATGTCTTATAACAAAATATAACTTCAAAATTTCAAATATATGCTATTCTTTTGAACTTTCTACTCGTCAATGAATGAATGCATCCTTAGTCAACATGAGGCTTTCTTCAGAACCATTAAAAGCACTAACCTCAACTACAGTATAAATGCTATAAGGGTAATTTTTAGCTGGAAAAAGAAGGTTTGTCAAGAAAAATTTTAAATGATGAACATACTTTGAACTGGGTTTTGGACAGATAAGATTTAGTTGTGAGTGGAGCTACTTTGTTTGTATGTGCGTTTAAAGGTGGGTTAAGCGATTTCTGGTAGCCAATGTTGACATTTGAAATCACCAAAACAAACACGCCCCTATCCCAAAAGGGTCTCGCCCTTATTTTGATAGCGCCGCCCCACACTTACGTACGCAATCCAGGCAATGATTAGTTCTGTGAAACAAAGCAAAACCAATGTTACACCATGTCTACACCGGACGCGAGTGGCGCGGCGCGACAAAATACTATGGAACTCATTATAATCAGTGATGCTGTCTACACCATAGATATAGATACATATCTATGGTCTACACTGGATGCGGCTCGGCACGACACGACAAATCCACGACGTAGGCTATATACACTGGATGCGGCGCGGCACGACATGACAAATCCCCGACAGAAAACTGCTGCTGCGTTCTATTCATGACGTATTGACACAAATTTCAAATGATTTTCAACGGCCGCTTTGGTCCAGTGTACTAGACAGAGTAGTAGTTAGCTGTTGTGGCGTAGACACGGTGTTACTCACCTATCGAGAAGAAACAAAGCAACCTCGGCGTCCGATCGCAGGCCTTCCACTCCTTGAGTTCTCTCCAGTGCTCTTCTTGCCTTATTGCCTTAAGCCTTCTTTAGACGTTTTCCTCTTTTGTTTTTTATCCGCCATCTCTATCTTTCTGTCGTTCGGCTCGCTAATGTCCGTCCTGTGCACTCCCTCCTCCACATCATGAGTAGACACTCCCCTTACTGCTGATTGGCTACAAGTTTGTTTTGCTATTCGGCCCGAATCAGTTTTCTAAAGCGTTTTTGAAAAATCGCTTACCCCACCTTTAAATGTGTCAGAAACAATTTTCCATAATATGTTCAGAGTTGGAAGACCTAGACCTAGTCACTTTATAAAATATATAGTGACACTGTGTGATGCAATGGTGAGAAATATAAAGTTGGAATTACAAGAAAAGTGAAAAATAGAGTAATTATATACTTACTTTACTAACACTGTTTACTGTTTTTAGTTCCATTAAATATGTACCCTCTTTCCAACAAAATCCCCTTCACTAATGTGGAGATCACAGTTCTGGCTTCATTGCACCTGAACTGTCATTGCCGCTCTCACTCTTGACACTTCCTGTCTGCAAGTTGAACCTTTAGCCTCTGTGTTTAGTAAATATTGCTGTCCCTTTATTCACCCAGGGTTTCCCTGGAGAACTTTAGTGTGAACCCAAAGTAGAGAAACAGTTTGAGTTTGTGTGTTCTGTGTGTGTCGCAGTCATAGGAGAGATCAAAGCGTCATGGTTTACAGCGCTGTCATGGTACCAAACACATTTTCATGTGCGGCTCCTTGCGTGCTTAGAGTTTAACAAACAAAAGTTCAGACTGTTCACTAACAAGTCTGATATGTGAAGAGACCGTTTGAAAGTTTGGCTCTTGGTGAGCATTGTGCTATAATGCTAACTCATCTAGCATGGAATCCCAAACCTGTGCTGCTGCAGTGTTTTGGATAACATTGCTACATCCTTTGACTTTGTGTTTGGGAGTCCATCTGCTTGTTGTGTAAGACTGTAGCCAGACACAGCAGCTTGCCACAGCCTCATGGTGCTCTTTCTTGATCTCCTGCTGTAGAGGCCTCTGACTACAAAACAAAACCAAACAAACAAAAAGACAAAGATGGTGGTCCAGTAATCCTGCTGTGGCTATTTGGAGGGATGTTTGGAGCAGTTCCGTCCTCGCTTTCCTCCTTTTATGTCCTAGATTATAAATCACCTTTTGAATCAAGGCATTAACCCCGAGGAAGATTCATTTGAGATTCGGGTTGGTCCTCAAACAAGTTTTTCTGATTTCTGCCAAGTAAACAGCTGCCATGTTTTGGGGAAGATGATTAGAAGTTTGTGAACAATGATCTGCACAACTATGTGCATGTCAGTGATCCTGCAGGAAAGTGGATCTCGCAAGCCAGATTTGAGGATCACTGGTCTATGTCAATGGTGAGCAATATGACCACAAATTGTACAAACACAGTGTACTGTATATGTCTATAATTATTTTTTTCTGGCCGTTTATTAAGAAAATAGCTTTTTAATAATCCAGTGAATTAAATACTTTATGAATGAAAAGTACTTTTTCATTTTCTCTTTTTATTTGTTGTCTAAAGGGGTATTCACACCAATGATAATCTATAACAATAACTAATAAAGTTTCAACAATTTGTTAAATTGCTTGTTTTAAAAGACTCAATAACAATAAAAAAACAATAAAACTTATAAATATTCAGATAATTTTTTAAGATTCAATGAAAAATTCAGGTTTGTAATATTTATATTTTATATTTACCTTTTTTCAGTAAATATTTTCAAGAATGTTTATATAAATTTATATTATATTATATTATATTATATTATTTGCAGAGTGCTCCTTTCTGCTTTTGTCACCAATTTCTTATATATCAAACTGGCTACTAAACTGTGTGGTGGATGGGTTGGTTTTTTTTTTTTTTTTTTTTTTTGCTCATAGCCCGAGATGCTGTTTATGTGATTCGCAAGTTGGGCCTTTTATTTTTACGCTCTTAAACTGCGGTTGTACACCGTGCTTCTCATTAGTTTTTTGGGGTGTTATGTGGTGCTTAACAAGCTATTTGTTTATGTAGCTTCAGCAGGTGTGTCTCTGGGTTCACAAGCCGCCATGGCAAGATTGGTTTGTGTGACTGTAATTACTAATTTAGGGAAAGTGCGGCGAAAACAAACAGCGACGGAGGAAGAAAACGCTGCTTGATTGAGGGGTAGAGAGGGAGGACGGCTCTCTCCAGCTGCCTCCAGCTCCAGTTCTGCACAGGTAATTCCTTTCAAAGCCATCGAATCAGCTCAGACGATTGAATTTCAATGCGCCTGGAAACAATGGCCCCTCTCCGCGCACTCAGCTGATTGTTGAGCTCCCGCTCTCTTAAAATGACATCTGCCCCGAGGGTGACGTCATGCCTGTTTTTCTTATGCTATATTTTAGATTTAAGAGGGCTCTCTCTCAATGCGAGCAGTAATCGTGTTTTTAATGTTCACTTCACTTTCTTAGCTCGAACCAGTTCCGCATTTTGACTGACGGACATCATCACTCATATCAGCCGGCTTTCCACGGTTCTCCTGAAATGTGTTTAGATTTTGCATTAGTGGAGCTGTTGACACTAACCCTTTGAGTTTGCCAGCACTTGTGTGCATGTGCACACCCTGCATCCATTTGTGGGGACCTTTTATCGTTTTAAAACCAACATCTTAACCGCATGTGCTTATGCGTTTCACAGAGTTTCCTGGATTATACGTGGAAGATGACTGATTTTATCACCCCTTCTGCATCCTTTATTAGAATGCGAAGTGTCTGCCAAATTTTACACCTCTCTGAGGCTAGAAGCTCCCTCATGTTTATGCAGCAGCGGTCAGGAGCGATAAAGCTTTTCAGCAGTACCGGCTCTAACGCTTCAGAGACTGAATTTGTACCACGACTTTAAACACGACCTACGATCCATGGTCAGTCAAACATATAAAAACCGTCAATGAAGAGTATATAGCTAAGCTTTGAGAGTGTGTGTGTGTTTTTGATTGTCATGCATTTTGTTGTCGCTATCCTGTGATGTAAATTGTACATTTATCAAACTGAATCCTATTTATTAATCCTGGATATATTTATTGTGGGCCTCAAATTAACAATTTGTTGCCGTGAATTAAGAAATTGTTACCTCATTTTATTAAACTGTTCCTTTACTTTATTTAAAGGAACACTCCACTATTTTTGAAAATAGGCTCATTTTCCAACTCCCCTAGAGTTAAACAGTTGAGTTTTACCATTTTCGAATCCATTCAGCCGATCTCCGGGTCTGGCGGTAGCACTTTTAGCTGCAGCTTAGCATAGATCATTGAATCTGATTAGACCATTAGCATCTCGCTCAAAAATGCGTAATATCATTGCGCCTGCTGCGCCCATGGTACGGCAGCAAAGTTCCTTGATTATTACGCCGGAATAAGAGCATAGTTCCTAGCCATATCGGCCTAGAAAATTGCAACTTTTCATTTTCCGTCAGTCTTAGTACACGATGTAACTACAGAAGAGTCAAGTTTTAAATAGGAAAAATATAGAAACTCTTTGGTCATTTTTGAGCGAGATGCTAATGGTCTAGTCAGATTCAATGATCTATGCTAAGCTACAGCTAAAAGTGCTACCGCCAGACCCGGAGATCGGCTGAATGGATTCGAAAACGGTAAAACTCAACTGTTTAACTCTAGGGGAGTTGGAAAATTAGCCTATTTTCAAAAATAGTGGAGTGTTCCTTTAAATTGTGGCCATGATTTACTATTCATGCCTTCTTTTTAAGACTTAATTTGTGCCCTCAAATTCTCCATCCATCCATTCATCCATCCTTTATGAATTCCTATTTTAATTCTTTCTTGTATTCAAATTTGAAATGCCTCAATTAAAGTCCATTTCCAGTTGAGAAATTGAATTCTAATTAAAAATGCACTCTAACATTAATTCTGAGTGGTGAATAATCCCATATATTCATCATATTTCGATAGTCATTGTTTGGAAAGCAGAAGAGGCTTTGTTCTATATCCGCTGTATTCAGTATGTCTTTTTTAGGAAACATCTGTGTGTTCTACTTAATCTTTACAGCGGAACTTGATACCATAGTGTGCAACCGCAGATACCCTCCACTGTTGTGTGAAACAATGCTAGCTCATTAGCACACACTCACCTATTGTGCCGTTTCCTCTGAGGATCAGAAGCGTGCAGGAGGATATTACTGATGAGGTGTTGGCAAGTAATCTCACTTTCAAGCCCTCTAACATTCCCATCACACTTAACTCCCCCGTACACTCTCTAACTTCTATAACACCTCAGCCAAGTCTTTGAGAGATCTCTAAATGCTTAGTCAACTTGTTGCGTGCTATTTTATGATGTTTTTTTTTTAATTATGTCTTTTATTATATATTAACTTGTTGTGTGCTATTTTAATGTTTATATTGTTTATTGGTAGCTGTTTATTTTAAAAGGGGATAGTTCACCCAAAATTAAAATTGTCAATTTACTCAACCTTATGTTGTTCGAAAGCTGAATGATATTTTTTTGCAAAACACAATGAAAGATATTTTGAAGAAATCACTGCGATCTAATACATCACTCGACCCATTTAATTTCATGGACCAAAAAAACAAAACAAAACACTTTTAAAATGTTTTTTTTCAGAATTGTCCATTTTTGGGTGAACTGTGCCTTTAATAGCCACCAAGGTTGTGCATAATTAAGAATTTAATAGATAATGTCTTTTTAATTTCAGTTATAGAGGTTCAATTGAATTTGAATTGAGGTAGCAAAGATAATGCACAATTGCAATTCGAATTTGAATGTAAAGAAATTAAAATTAATTTAAATTCAAAGATATTCACGTCTGTCGTTTTTTGGCCATAAAAGCAAAATGTGTCAAGAAAAACTTACATTTTGGGAAGAGGGGGAAAAATTATATAAATATTATGTAAGCAAATCTTGCTTATATTTATTTGCTTTTTTATATATATACACACACACACACAATTTCTATATAGTTTATAACATCTTATTTCATCTTATTTTATTTACAGCAAATAAATGACACAATTTCCTTTTGTGAATTTTTACTTTAGCCCAACTAAAGCACCAGACCCAGTCAGCCTTAATTGCAATGTCACTTTACAGATCAGACTATCACGACTTGTTGAGAGATGAGCAGGATAGCTGACTTTTAGCCAGTCCGTGATAGCAACTGTTGAGGATGTAACACCCACTTAATAATTGAGGGCATAATCAAAAGCTCAATGCTGAAATGTAATTGGATCTCCACTATGACTGGCAGGCTCATTTATTAGGCCTTCGTGTTTACATACAGAGCTGCATTTTCAGTTCCCTCAGCTATGACGATGAGTCAAATAGGGAGATGATGAGAGCATCTCTAATTGGCATCCAGGGTGGGATTTGATCTTCAGCAAACTCTGCCCTGCAGTCAGCAGATCAGAAGCCGTTAAAGGGAAGTTTACAGCATGCGTGAGGGGTATTTAAGTAAATGGCTTCTGTTTTGAAGGCGCACTTTTAAGAACACCCCCAGAAAATGCAGAGGTCACCCTCCGTTTGCCACCGCGTCTCACTGTACGCTTTAATATGCTCTTAAGGCTTCATCAACATTGGCTCCTCGTGTTCTTAGCATTTAGACTGATCCGTATTCATGCCAGGAGTCTGTAAGATCCAACCGCTGTTACCACAACATCTGCAGGGCGTTTTTCTCAAAGATCTTTTGTCTAATTCTTGTTGCTTATCTGCCAATTACTTAATGGCATGTTCTAGATCTGTGATCATGCATTAGTGACCAGTTGTCATAATATGGACGGAAAGACGAGGATTTTGTGGGGTTAAAAGCTCATTGTCTCAAATGACAAAGAGCAGGATTAGAAGGCAACACTGGTGACTGTTTGAGCTCTTTTACTCAGTGCCAGTAAGTTCAGCTCTCCTGATCCGGGGTCTAATCCCTGTTCTCCAGGGCTAGCGGGCTTGGGGAAGTAGCAAGGCTCCAGCCGTTTCTCCACAAGAAGAAAAAAGCTATGTGTCATCATTAGCTTTTCTCATCCCTCCTCCCTCTGCCATGAAGTTAGTCAGGCCTGGACTGCTTTTTTCCAGGGCAACCACCGTTTCCACATGCATTAGCCTCCGCAGCCGCTGGGCCACGTCCTAATACCTCCATTTTAGGAAAAGCTTTAATCCTCATCTGAAAAGAAGCAGAGGTTGGATTTGCAGATGGGGATGCACACCCTAGTGTGCCTGGAAGCACAATGTGGAGCGGTAAGAACTTCCTAAACTGTAATAGTCATGCCTCAGATTTGCAGCTCGTCTGAAATAAAAAATTATTATTTTTTTAAATCTGGTGTAGTAAGGAAGTATGACTACACAAGCCACCCTTAAATCACACATCAGATTTACTTGACCAAACTCTGGACCACCTGAGACTTCCATCGAGGCCGTTTCGACTTGCAAACTTTCACAACTTGCAGTCAAAGAGAGTCGCTAAGCAAGGTTTTTAGTCAAACTGCATTCAAATACAATTAATTTGCTTACAGTAGAACATGGATCATTGCCTTTTGTGGCTGCACGTTTACTTCTCCATGTCCGAAAGGTTCTTTGTTTTCTCTAGAATATAATTGCTAGTTACATGTCTTAAACTCTCAGGCAAGAAGTGTGCATGACATTCTTCCATTGCGCATTGTCCCTGAGGAGATAGACTTCATCTTTCAGTCGAGAAGATTAGGTATGTTGTGGCATTTGGGGGCCAGAAGGAGCAGTTCCAGAGATTCCACCTCACTAGCACTGCTTAAGCACCGAGTTAGTTATTGGTTATTTCATCTGCTAATTCTGCCTCATTAACTTGTAGGAATAAAAACGTCTGAAATCTCCACAAAATTCAGCCCAGAGAAGAATTTGCTGATGGTTATCTTTGAAATCATTAAAAAAGTAATTTCTGAAACACTGATTCATCGCTCAATTTTTGATAATGCACCCTATACACTCTACAATTGGCATAACTGATTGAAATTTGTTTTTTATTATCAGTTTTAATTAGGGATGCAATGATTTACACATACTAGCCAATACAAATAAGCCGAAAATTACTTTAATGTTATGGCTATTTTCAAAATTCTACCCTAATTAAATGCTAAAAACTCAAATGAATCTTTTTTTGTAAATTTACACAAGAGATGAAAATTAGATTTTTTTTTTTTTGAAGTTTGCAAAAAAATCCAAGATTTAGAAATTAATTTTGTGTAAGCTACATGACAGAAGTAGAAATAGCATCTATTTATTAAATATTTAATTGTACATACTTAATTATGCATATTGTGCATAGTAAAACGTAATATATGTCTAGCATGTAGCGTTATTAAACCATAAAGACTAGTCATTCTCTACAGCAAAACTGTAATGGCCAATATAAATTACATTTCAGAGGGATGCATAGAGGTTCTCTTTCGGCTATTAGGACAACAGCCAAGCAAAATGTCCTACTTGATCATTTAGAGTCAAGTTTAAACCACTCACTCTTTCTGCGCAAGGCCATTTTGCTTGAGCTAAAGAGCCTACAAGTTGCTCTCATTGCTTTACAATAGGCTAGCCTCATTATCTAACACTTATGCTAAGCTAAATGGAATTGTAAATCTTCGTACCACCGCCCTGGAGTTATGGACTGCACCTCACTCCAGAATTGAGTTATGCAATATTTTCAAATGCCCATTTGTAGAAGTCCATATATACTAATGTTGGATTTATTCCGTCCATGTTGACGCACAGTAGTGATGCGCGGATGGCGGTTATATCCGCGGGCGCTGCGGATAATCCACGGATCGGGTGGGTCGGGTAATAAAAAAATGCATTCTGATTATTTGCGGGTGGGTCGCGGGTGGATAAAATAAATCATTAATGATGCAAGTATTAACTACATTTTCTAAATTATGCACGTGTTTTAAATAGGCTACAGAAATTGAATAAACTGTAAATTAACATTAAAAGTTATTCAACAAAACATTATTTAGTCAAGAGCAGTAAGTTTGTTGTTTGATTAACATTAATAAAAGACGGCACAGCTAGGCTGCTGTCACAATCGGGTGCGGTTATCTAAATCAGACAAAAATACAGGTGCGGGCGGTTGGCGGGTGGATAATTTATTTGAAGCTGCGGATTCGGGTGACGTTTTAGCTCATCCGCGCATCATTAACGCACAGGTTACGACAAGCCAGGAATTATCAAATGTCATGCCCTTCATAAAAGGTAAATATGAACCCTGATATTGACTAAACATTCATCACAATGATCGTTATGGTCATGCTTGTGTCGGGTGTTAGCCTAGCGTCACTCAAGCTCAATACTGAACTTTTTTATTGTGGAGATCTCAAGCTGAGAGCGCATTTTTTATTTCTGAAAGGAATGGCACATTGCCTGGAGTGAGTGAAAGAAGGCTGTTTATGTAACAGCCATTTGGGAGATAAGAAAGCAAAGCATGTAGGTGGTGTTGCAGTGTACCCTTCTGAGTCAAGCAAAAATGCTTTTCATATTAACCATTTATAGTTTCTCATGTCATATCAGCTTGCATCACCATATCGTGGGAATGACATAACATGTCTACGTGGCACGCTATATATATATATTTTGCTCTGTAAATCTCTGTCATGAATCGTTGTGTCTTCAGGAATATTTTCGGTACCTTTTTTATGCTGCTTCACACAGATGAGATGATGATCCATGTGATGTAAGCCGCTCTGAATTTCATCTAGATTTGGCATTTAATGCTCATTTTAGACCAGTTTTACCCTTTTTCTTACAATGGTTTGTATAGTGAAATATAGTTTTAGAACTGCATACAAATGTGCGTATTTAAATGACCTGATGAAAGGAAGAGAAATGAAGAGCGGTCATGTGACCTACAAATAATGCATGCAAATCAGAGATGCAATGCAAATAAGAGAGGAAAAAAGCTTCAAAGCTTTGTCTTGTGTGTTGGCTCTGGTTTCTCTTGTATGAAACTTGCCGTTTTTTTGTGTTGTGTTGCATACAGTACAATGGAGAGCAGACGTGTCAGTTTGAATGTAAACTTTAATTTTCATTCCAGTTTTGCCTCCTGCTTTGTTTTTTCCCCTGAAAGTACATTTGCACTGTTAAAATGAGGAGACAGTTTGACAGAGCTAATGTTATGTCAGTGTTGTTGCAGACAAATCCCTCTCTTATTAATTAAAGACAAGTCTGCTTTAGACTGTCCTCTGTACTCAGTAACTTTTCACACTGAAAATATGTGTATTTTTATGTTAGCTCTGTGCTGTTTATTTGCAGTGCTGATTAAAGGTATGACTTGTGACTTATGACTTGTATTTTTCTCGTAAACTTCGTAGTTTTCGTTTATTATTTTGTGGTTGGTTTTATTAAATTCCCCTAGTGTCACTGTCATTTCTGTCCTATTCTTGCACTGTATTCAGATCTCAGTCTACACAGGCAAGCAACCAGTTCATTCTTTTTAATGTTTCAAAGCCTTAAGTGCTTTGAAAACAGTTCTGTTCTTTTATTCATAATACCACATAGCCCCCTGAATGGATGTGTGTGCTTATTGGAACTATGTTTTTGAATCTTATGTTAGTTAGAATGTTTAGTATGGTAATGTGGGAAGGGATATTCACTGATTTGGAATTAGTTGAAAGTTAATTTAAATTGATACATTTTTACTATTCTTTGCTGGTAAGTTTGGGATTGGTAAGATTTTTTCTGTTTTCTGAAAAGGTTCTTATACTTACCAAG
Source organism: Sinocyclocheilus anshuiensis (assembly GCF_001515605.1). Taxonomy (NCBI): domain Eukaryota; kingdom Metazoa; phylum Chordata; class Actinopteri; order Cypriniformes; family Cyprinidae; genus Sinocyclocheilus; species Sinocyclocheilus anshuiensis. The sequence continues at coordinate 2,181,387 of NW_015548240.1, read as the reverse complement.
CTTGCATTTATTTGATGAAAATACAGTAAAATGTAATATTGTGAAATACTGTTTTTAATTTAAATATACATTTTAATAATGTAGTTTATTCCTGTGATGACACAGTATTCAGTGTCACATGATTCTTCAGAAATAAGTTGATTTGGTGGCCAAGAAACATTTCTTCTTTTTATAATATAGCTTATTTTTGTGGAAACCGTGCTGGAGTTTTTTTGTCAAGATTCTTTGATTAAAGTACGAAATAAATTTATTTATTTTAAATGTAAATCATTTGTAACTTGTCACTTTTTATTTTTTTTTTGTATCCTTGCTGAATACAAGTCATTTTTAAATCTTACTAATCCCATACTTTTGAATGGTTTAAAAGTTAAAGTTAGTATAATTTCAAGTTAGTTATATTTTGTTTCCTAAATGTTTTGTAATTGCTGTCATTTTGTATTTTTACAGATGATGTTGTGGATAAAATTGTAGTGTTTATTTTAGAAGTTCAGTGTCTGTTCAAAAGCAAGATGGTGTTTATTAACTCATGACTGATGCCGTCCATGAAAATCAAATCTAGCATTTAACTTAAGTAAGCATCAATCGACTGAATAATGAGAAATAGAGCTTGAGCTAATTTATCAGTAAGGTGCTTTAACTCCGTAATTGGTGCAAATGTTAGCCATGCAAATGCATGAATAGCAGAGCTATTCAAGCATTTAAGTCTCCATCAAAGAATATTAAATAGAGACAGAAGCGGTGCTTTCACAGAGTTAAATACAGGCTACATTTTTCGCTGACGTGGCAACATTTCTCCATTAGGTAAGACGTACTGCCAGCTTACTGCGGGAGGGTGCGGCGCTGATAGAGTCCTTTAGGAAATCATGTTTTCATGATGTTTAAATTAGATTAAACATCTATTATTTTGGAACTGTGGTTTTTGTTAACATTTAATAACATATTGCATGTCGGTTATAATATGCCATCTTAGAAGTCTCACAATAAGATACTGAATTAGAAATTTAGAAACTTGTATGAGCAAGAACCGAGTGCGAGGGAAGAGAAATTATATTTCATCTCAGTACAAAAAGACTTCCAGCACAGCAGACCGTAATCAGACTAAAGACAGCATGGCATTGTAATTTGTAGCAGACAGGAAGGAGTAACCTGATTGCGGATAATAGAGACAGAGAGAGAGGAGAGATCGGGGTCGTCGCTGACTCAACTGTGAGTGGGCTTTTGCGCTGCTGTCCTACGTCTCTGCTGCACAGACATTATTTTACAGTCACTCCAGATGGTCGGGTCTATGTGTGCGTTAGCCACAACTGCGCTCCCTATAAAACTCCCCGAAAAGCAGATGCTCTGCTTAAATGAGACTTCTGACATTAAAAACAGTTTGCCCTTTCCTAAGAGGCCTTTCTCCTCCAGCTGTTTAGGGGCTATTTCTCTCTTTAATTGGGATGGGAGAGATCATAGATTACATTAGCGCAGTAGCATCAGTCGTCTCCCTTGGCGTGTCGTCCGAGCAGCGAGCATATAAACAGGCTCCTGCTGTATCAGTCTCCATTAAAATGCTATGCTGTTTTACTAAATGGTAGTGTATTTGGTCTGTTGACTTGTTTTGTGTGTGTAGGTGTAGCCATACCTATGTATCAATAGGTTTATCTGTATCGTAGGGACTGGAATCCAGAGCATGAAAGATTGTTTTAGACATTTTTTTTCAAAATGTAAATGGGAAATCTAAAGCTTTAGAAGTCAGGGCAGACAGCAAAGTCCTTCCTCAAAATTTTGGAATTAAAAACTTAATTTTAAATTTTTATCCCACTGTGATTACCACTTGTGTGGTTAGTTGTTGATTGTAGTAAATATTTTATTTTATTTTTTATCATCACCTGATTCCAGCAGCCAATCAGCAATGTGTATTGCACACCTGCAGTATCAGTCCCTATTAAAATAGTCTCCTAACTCAGTTTGTGTAATTGTATTTGGGTTAAGCTGGTTGGATTTAGGAAACACTGTTTGCATTTTGTAAGGTGTCTCGTACCCTAGCGACTGCAATCCAGAGCATAAAATATAGTTTTAGTCTTCTGGAAAGTTTTTTTTAAAACTTTAATTTCGTCTAACCTATTTTTCACCCAAAATGGATGCTAACTGCAAAACGAGATGCAGAGAACGCAAAGATTGAAAGATATCCAGTCTCCCCCTCCTTGATTTTCCTGGAGATCTCCGTGCTAGCTGTCTAGACTGTTTGATGGTAACATATCCTTGCCGTCTGGCCAGCAGTGACATATCATATATTTGCAGGAGACAATCCCCTTATTTATATATGAGTTAAATATGCCTCAGGGATCCGATTGGAGATTGCATATCTGCAACCCGAGTGCTTGCAAAGATTGACAGAGGCCTGTTACTCGATTCAAACTTGATTAAGTCCAATTGAAGAATGAATGGGTTCCACTCAGGATGGGGATGGAGGGGAAAGAGCGACGATGGCGACATCACATTTCCTTGAAACAGGCCATGGAAGCAGAGAAAAACCTGGCTGCTGGGAGAGGCACTCGGGGGAACATTTGTCCAGTAGAGTACTAGACTGTGCCTTTTATTCCCTGTCTGGATAAAATAGTGAGGTGACATTTGATCCAGTCACTCAGGGCTCGACTTAAACTGCTCCCCTTTCACACTGCCCGTCACATCTGCGTCTGCCCCCGTCCGAATAAAGAGCTCACATAACTGCGGGAGCGCAGGTGACCGCAGGGGGGTCCTTGAATTAGGAGGGCGATCCATTTCACTTAAGCGCGAAGGGCTTGGGGAGGTTAATCCAAGACTAGCAGTGGCCTGCTCGGGTTTCCAGGCCAGTGCATGTGGAGCGTTGCGCGCTTTGTCATTTATGCGATATTGCAGAATTATTTTCTTTACCTTTCTTTATTTAACCAAAACCTCAAAACATCCTGAACTTCTGCGACTATGCAGTTACCTGTAACCACAGATCTAATCGAGGGCACGTTTTTATGGGTTGTGCTTTACAGAGACATCAAACTAAAGGGAAGGCCAATGCTTTAAAAGCCAGGTCAGACCACAAAGTCCTTCCTCAAACCTCTTTATTCTACTTTTTTAAATTAATGATGGAATTGCATTATAATCCAAATGCCACGATGCCTAGCATGGTTAGTTGTTGATTTAATTGAATAGACCCTCATCTTTTTATTCTGTTGGAATCCGTGCATTTTGTTTTTTATAATTCTGTATTTTTTCATTTTATATTAGATTTTTTATATTTCTATTATTTTATTTTTATTTTAGATTTTGTATTATTTATTTTATTTAATCTTTAATTTAAATTATTATATTATATTTACGGGTGCTCCGATTGATTGGCTACCGATCACTATTGGCCGATAATCACATTGTGATGTTTGATCGGTGGTCTCTAAAAAAACTTGACTGCCTTGCCTTGCCTAAAAAGGCCGATCTCAAAAAACCGATCTAAAGTAATTTGAAAACCTTGTGTGAGACGTAATTTCACAAACAGCGTGAGTGAATCACCGCGCGTGCGCTTTCTCTCAAAATACGCAAATGTCTTCAAATCACCACACATCGCATCTGCACTGTAAGCGAGCTGCTCGCTGTACAGTTGACACGGGAATTGTCACTTGCACAATCGAGGCAGTGTCACATCGTCACTAAAGTTTATAAATTGCATTACTTTTTAATTCTTGCCAGTGTTTAACCATTCAGCGTTCACGCGCTCTCCTGAAGACCGTGCGCTCATGCACACTCGCAGCGCACACATAATGCCAGGTTCACATTACTCCAGGTTCACATTACTCCGTTTGTAGTGCAAATGTGGTGCATATTTTTTCCGTGCTCATGTTAACAGATTGAAGCGTTCACTGCACACGGTTGCGGTCAGGCAGTGCGTTCCAGCAGCGGTGCGTCTGCAGCAGAGCAGAGATCGTTTCCGCACCGAGTCTATTTTTGGTGCACTGCAAGAGCTGAATTAAAATAACAGCGCATTTTTTTGCAGTAAATGTGAACATGGATTGACACGAAAATGTAGTAATTACACCATAAATGCATATTATTAAATTCTACCGTGTTTCACAGTCGACACGTATGGCTTTTTGGCTAGGTTTAAAGAGAAAGAGCACTTTTAGACAAACAATAATAGGCAATAATAGATGGCAGGTAGGAAAACTGCAGGATTGCTTGTAATAAAGATTTCAATGCAAAAGAAAAGGCAGTAGAGCTGACTATTTCTGTCAATGGTAAGTTTGTGATAACATACGAAAAGTATTTGAAATGTTTTGCCAATTGCTTGAGCAACTTAATATATAAATCTATAAGTAAATGCAAAAGTAAAAAGCATTGAATAATGTGTTGCTTATATTTATTGTGTTTAAACATGTCTGTGAAAGTTTGTATTGCCGTACTGTGTAAAAAAAGAATTGCAATTCTGAAAAAGCTTTTTCAGTGACAATGTTTGGATTTGAAATCAAACTAATGGATAAATGTTGTGTTTGTGGTAAACAGCCACGGATCTCCTGTGTGACTCCTGTATGAAAGCACAGTCCGTCCTGCTTCCCCTCTCACAAGAGTCAACTAAGAGGGGAATTCCCCCCATTTTCAAAAATTAAATTCAGGCCCTGAATAAATGTCTAAAAATCCTGATTGGAGTATCACAATAAATAGTTATAAATGATAAAAAGAAGGCTTTAAAAGATCGGTATCGGTGATCGGTATCGGCAGATACTCCTTTCTGTGATCGGTGATCGGCCTCAAAAATCCTGATCGGAGCACCCCTAATTATATTTCATTTTTTAAAATAAATTCAGGCACCTGTATGTAACATGCCTGCCATCCTAAAAGATGTATCTGATTGGACGATCATATTGAACAACAATACCTTTGGGGTTTTCCTGTCATCCTGACAAGAACCTTAGCAGAGCCCAGACAGATTTCCTCCTTCAGGTCTGGCACTGACTGATAGGACTTCATTTGAAAGTGTGTCAGGAGATTTGAGAAAGAGAGGCACTCTGGGAGTTCAATACACAGTCTGATGTATCCTCCTCAAGTACAAACAGGGTGTGCCGCCTTCTCCAGAGCTTTAGATATCTGTAAACTGTTTCATGTTGAATTCCTTGCTGTGTGTGGCATGCCCACATTACAGGAAGACAGAAATTGAGATGAAAGCTGAAGCGATGAGCTATAGGCTACGTTTCTGAGTGTCTTAGTTAGAGAAAATGTTTTTGTCTGTTTCTGTTTGTGTGTGGGAGTGAGCCTACACTCACAGTTGAAGTGGAAGAGGGTGAAAAATATGTTTTGTGTCACTTTAGGATTAAATAACGTTCTACAACATATCTCCGATCATCTTTTCTGAGTGAGCAGCGCTCAGTTGTGCACGAAAAAGGACTTTTTTGAAGAGTCTTTATCATCTATAGGTGCAGCGGTGTGGCAGAATTCATCTGAGAGATGCCAATGAAGCATTTTTTTAAACCAAAGTCATGCTTCATGAATGATGAGAACGGTGAGAGCTCTGGTGCATCCTCCGTAATTAATGGATTATTAATGGACGTCCATTAATGATCACAAAGTCCCACTGCTTTGAAGTTCTCTTCTAATCCTACCAGTGTCACATTCTTTTAGTCTGCTCTGGGAGAAATATCATAAAGAGCTTAATCTGATGCCAAATCCCAATTTAGCAGTGGTGCATCTATTATATCAAGCTGCAGGCTCTCGCTGGGCCTTTTAAATTGAAAATCGAGATTGGTGGGACGAGAGCAGCATATCTAGTGCCGGTTTAAGCAGCTTGCAGTAGCAGCTTACAGTCGGCTAAAACTCTGCTATAGCAGTTGTGTGAATACTTGAATTAAAGCAGCATGCAAGAAAAGAACAGTACTTGGTTAGTTGATCGTTTTATTGAATAGACCTCATCCTTAAAAAAAAAACTGTATTAATTTAATTTAATTTTCATTGAACACCTTACAGTAAGTAGTAAGTTTGAGTTAATAATGTGAGGTGATAAAGTTTAGACTTCAGCTTTACTCAAATTTGCAGGAAGGCGATATAATGTCTAGCAATAGGAGTGCAGAAAGTTAAGGTCACATCATGATCCGCTCCCAGAGGAAGCTGTTTATCAAGATCCAGTCCAACTTGGAGGCCATTTTTCACTCAGCTGCAAGTAAAGCATCCAAAATTAATGATGATTGAATAAACTATTGAACAGATGGAGACTTTCCATGATGTTTTTTTATCTTGCTTTGAGAGAGAGCGGAAGTTAAAGAGACAGAAAGGGAGAAATCTTAGACACGAGACAGGTGTAGCTTATAGCTCAGGATAGTTTGGTCTACCTGCATTCATGCATACTCTATTCCTCCTCCCTCTCCAGAAGCCCTAATTGCATTGGGCTTTAATCACATATGCATTCATCCCATCTGTTGCTTCACTTTAATTTGCCCTCAGCCTTCTTGAATAAATGCATGCAACTTCGCAGTAACTGCCAAGTGTGGACACAAACAAAGGTGGAGGGTCACCTTAGCGAGCTGGTCCTGACGTGTCTGAGCTTGGTGCTTGGAAGGAAGTGACTCTAATATTTACGGCCCCTATTCCAAAAGCCCCTAATTAATCAACAGGGATCATGGGGCTTTTTTGGCGAATGGAATCTTTCAAAATGCACTTTATTCACCTGCATCTGTTTAAGGAAAAGAAGATCAAACAAGACCGCAAACAAGCAGGCTGGGGTTCGGAAACAAGGGGCCTGTGTCTGCACGTCTAAACTGATTGGCCACTGACAGAAAAGCCAAGTCGAGTTAAGCGCATGCTGAAATGAATGCTGTGACATTCAATGCATTTCAAATGGAGTGTCCTTGAGATGCAAGGTCATGGAGGTGTACTGGTTAAAGGCCGAGACCATTCTTGTTGGGCGGCCTAAATTCACAATTTTCTTGAGCTGTGATGTTTGTCTGGTAGAAATGTAGGGCAATGGAACGTCTTTTCTTTCTGTCGTCAACTGTTATTACTGAGAATATATTTGTAGAGCATTTCACACTCTCTAGTAGAGACCGAAGGTGTTTTTCATCAGAAGGAAGCGGCTAGTTTTGACTTGTCCTTAATCTCACTATTCGCATCTATCTAATGGAACCTGCTGGAAAGTGTTTCTCCTATTTGTGCCATGCTCGGCCAGTGAAGGTTTGAAAGAGCTGTTTTTCATAGGGTCTTCATTTTTTATCAGCCAGACGCTTCTATTAGCATTTCAGCTGAGGTGTGATCTAGACATTGAGGTTTATTTGCAGAAACAGCACCCTATCATTGTAGATATACTTTGATTTGGACATATTCCTGAACATGACGACTCAAAAAATTATTTTATTTTATTTTATTTTATTTTTTAAGATTATTCCATTTCATTCATTTTAATGTATTACTTTGTCACTCAGTATCAGTAGAAACATGAAACATGCCTGCCATCCTAAAGGAGGGATCTGATCTGAACAAAAATACCTTTTGGGTTTTGTCTTTTCTCTGTATGGTGGTTTACAGTCTGTTCATATATAAAATATGCTAGCCAACACATCAGTTGGTAGGGTTGGGTACCGTTCACATTTTAACCGGTACGGTACCGGTATCGGTACCTGATTTTCGGTGCTTTACTCTCTGTGTAATTACAAAAACATTTATTTCAGTGAAAAAAATAAGTCCAAAAGTCTCAATTTTTGAGAAAAATTCTTGTTTTAATTTTTCTGAAAATCAAATGAAGGCACTAAACATTTATTTTAAATCAAATGAAAATTAAACCATTTTATTTTTTGGCAAACAAACTGAGGTTTACTGTTGAAATTAATACATGGAAGAAAAATTGTGTGAATATTCCTTTAAAACATTTTTTTAATAGGCTATTAATTGTATTTTTTTTCCCGCGAAGTGACTCTCACAGCAGCTCTGGGGATTAAGTTTTTGTGTTCATGCCGTCATATAGTGAGACGCAGAGACTGGAAATCACCGCGAGCGTCACGCGTGCTTCAGTATTTGTGTGCGACGCAATTCGGTCGGTACCCTTAAAAGTACCGAGTTCGGTACCCAACCCTATCAGTTGGTAATGCCGTAGATTTTCCATAATTGAGCGTAATACTAATGTTTTAATATTGGATCATTTCATTATATAGAAGCTGAAGCTGTCCAAGAATGTTTGGTGACACATTTGGCTTCCATGTTTAGTGGCTAGAGTGAACAACATCAGGATTAGTGCTTGCGTTCTTCCTGGTGAGCAGGAGGGAGTCGAATCTTGTGTCTTACTTAACCCCCACGCATATTCAAGCTCGTTATCACTTATTCTCCAATAGCAGTTTACTGTTTCCTGTCAGTGGCTTCCGAAAATGAATTCTGTCAGATGCCGTGGCAGAGTGATGCAAAGACGTTAGTCGTTATTTGGCCTGCGTTGGAGATGTGGAGTTCTGAGAGGAATAAAAGGCTCATGAGACATAAGCCAATTATCCACACTGTGGGAATTCCACTGCTGAATGCAAACTATCTTTTATGTAACACACTCATATACGCACAAACTCTCATGTACGCTTGAACCCTCTCTAACTTAATATTAGCATTGTTTTAGAAGAGAAAACTGTCCCAAACGATTTCATCAGGCTCTCTAGATTTGGGGTGGCTGGAAAAGTGAGTGAGTGAGAAAATGTTCATTGTAAATCTCAAAAGGTTTGTTTACATTTTTTTGCTGTCCTGTTATCAAAAATTAGGACACATTTAAGTGGTTTAAAATCCTGATATTTTTGTTAGTTTTATATATAAAAACTATAATTATATAATAAATAAAAAATACATAAAACAAAACCACACTAGAATGAGAAACGGTGTTGTAAGCAACAGGGGTTATTCGGGAAAATATCGTTTATTATTAAGTATAAACTAGCTGTTTTGGGAGCCAATGTACAATTACATTTAAAAAATCTAATTAATAGAACTCATTTTTGTTTGTTTTTATTTGCAGGATCCAATAAAAAAGGTCATGATGCATGTGACAGTCCAAAATCCCTTTAAGGCAAAGAGGCATGTATTTCTCACAACAAAAAAGCATGGGATTTGTGCCTTTTAATGGTTAAATGCTTTAAGGGAGATACAAAGGTCTACCATTTGTGGAGTTCAGTCTTGTGTGCCATGATAAGGGAGACAGGAAGTCACTGAGAAAGCAGGATACAAATTCTTGTTCCTTGGTTCAAGTGTCTGATATCTGAGTGTTTTTACAAGCAATTTTATCAATACAAGAGAAACTGAAGGACCACTGTACTTACGCTTTGCTATGTAAACAATGTAAAGACTGCAAATCTATAATATTGTTTTGTGTATTATTCTTGTTAAATATTAGGGGAGCAAAATGTCAGTACCTGTCTTTCTGTTTTATTTATTTATTTAATTATTTTATGTGCATGTGATGTTGGCTGTCAAAAATAACCTCCTCTCCTACTTCAATTAAATGCCATTGAAATTCAAGTAGAAGCTTATGCAAATCTCTGTAGTTAATATTCGGGCTGATTGCCTTTTACTTGGCCTTCAAACCCTCCCTTTGCTACTTATCTCAGACATAACTTGCATCCCTTAAAATACTTTTAACTACACTCAACTTGAAACTTGCATCAAGTTTTTAAGTGCCTACTGGAATACAGCTTTCTGAACTCCAAACAGATGGCTTCAGTGAACTAAAGTATGCATTATCAGAGTGATTTTGTGCTTGCAATTTATTTTTAACCCAACATACTAGCCTACTTCATAAACATGCCACAGTGGCCTTTAAAAGGTCCCTTTTGAAAAAAGTCTTTGATGAAATGTCATTTGGTCCAGTCAAAACATCTGTGAAGATCTAAAGAAAGCTATCAGATCTTTTGTTTCCAGATGCAGGAGCTGGTTTTGGTTAACACCTTTTTGTTGTCTTGCTTCACAAACTTTTTTTTTTATTATTATTAAAACATCATCTTGTTTGTTTTCACTTGTTCCTTTCATTTTTTTTTTGTGTTTCCGGACTCTGCTTAATATGGTTATGATTATCTTGGTAGTTTGTATTTTAAAAAGTTGCATGTTGTCTTATTTTGTGCTCATTAAGTTTCTAAAGATATAACCATATGAAATGCACATGTGCTTTGTAAGTTCGGCGAGGTTTTTGAATAGCGCACCATTAATAGATGCAAAAATAAACTTCCGCTAGTTTTCCTTTGATGGTTTTGCATTCAGGTGAATGCTGCTGTAAGCGTTCAGTGCCCATGATGCTCTGATATCACCTTTATTTGTGTGTGGCCCTGGGCACTAATGATAGCATGCAGGTTTAGGTAATAACCTTGTTTATCTCCTCTTTATGGCTCAGCGAGTAACAGTGGGTGCCGTCGGCATGTGATTTTAACCCAAGCGTGATGCTTCTTTCCTTTGAGGTGTAAAGACCAGCCTTAGTTTTAACTTCAAGTGGCAGAAACATAGAACAATGTTTGAAGTGAATACCAGTTTCATTTAGTTCCTTCTTTTTTTTAATTTTAAATGACCCCAAATGATTATTAATCCCAGACCGGGTACAAAGCAAACCCCTTTACTCTTCTTTTTGGCTTTCATCATGAGCTTAATGTCCTCCATGTTGGACCTGCTATTTTGGATGTTTTGAACTGGGCAGCAGCGGTTATGTTGCATAAAGGTTGAGATGCCAGTATCCTACATATGATACTTGCTTATTAAAGAAATTGTTCACTCAAAAATGAAAAGCTGATGATTTATGATTTTCATATGAAAGTGAATGATGACAACAGCTGGTCCCCATGTACTTTCAATGCATGTATTAGAGCAGCTTAGGCAAAAAGCTTAATTTCTCCTTTTCCACTTAAAAAAAAAAAAAGAAATTTGTATGGGTTTGGAACAACACAAGTGTGGTTAAATGATAACATAATTGCCTTTTTGGGTGATCTATTCTTTTAATATTCTAACAACTGTGTAGAATATTAGTCTGCCAAGTCAAGGCTCTTGCTCATTTTGACAATAAAAAAAAGTCAAATTTTATATTATAATTTTGTTATGATTAATACGGGAAATCAGATGAAAATATCAAAATATGTTTTTTTTGTCCTTTTTCAGTTTATTTAAATAAGTTGTCAAAATCAGGTGAAGTATTTATTTAAATAGAAATCATCTGCATGATACTGCCAGCTTAATTACTTAATGATTAGAAAAACATTTATATACAGTAAATCCCGTAATGTATTATGGAAGAAAAGATGTTCTCAGTAAACAACAACAGACTAAATGCAACCAGAATAAAAAATAAATAAATTTATGGTGCTTGTGTACATGTGGCCATAACTGTATGTAGCAGCTCACATAAAAGCAATTTCCTTGATTCCAGTCGCATTTTCTGCACCTTTCTCTTTGACTGACTTATTGTACAGTCCATATATAGCCTCTCTCTCTCTCTCTCTCTCTCTCTCTCTCTCTCTATATATATATATATATATATATATATATATGTGTATATATATGTATGTGTATGTATATGTATATATATGTATGTATATGTATGTATATGTATATGTATATGTGTGTGTATGTGTGTGTGTGTGTGTGTGTGTGTGTGTGTATAAAGCATGAGGCAATTTTTTTCCCCCACAATCTGCCTTAACAATATATTAGCAGTAGATCTTTTCTCATACACAGGCTTGCACGATACTGAACAAATAATTTTTTGATGAGTCCGTTCTCTTGCAGTTTTGACCCATTTTCTACCTCTTATATAAGTCTTCTACATTACCTCTTTTTGAATCAAGTTTAATGTTGTTTCAGACTATAAGGATAGAAGTCATTTAGGCCAGACTAACTGAAAGAGACTGTCTGTTTTTTTTGTCCCCATTACTTTATCCTATTTCATTTTTTTTGTCTCAGATGATGAATCATAACACCTTGCAGAATGCATTAGTCCATCTTTGCATTCACCAGCGGAAGCATCATTATTTTTCACCATTATTGTTTGTTATTGCTTTCTCTTCTGCACATCAAATTTAAGGATCGGAAAGGGGGTTCACTGAAAATGAGAGGTGAGAATGAATTAAGCCATTGTGATAAGAAGACTGCGTGGAGGTGGTGGTAAAGAGATGACATGCAGACACGAATATAGGGCTTATTTTTTGGGTTCATGTTCTTGGTAATGTAACACAAGTTGGCTTTATTTTACAGTTTTAATAATAGTTCTGAAAGAAGTTAAAGATGCTATAAATTCAAATTGGCATTTTGTGGCTTTTAGGCTGATAGCTCATTAAATAAAAATATTTATTTATTTATTTGTGATCTTTTTTATACAGAAAAGTGTGGACAGTTTTTAAATACATCATTTATTTTATTTTATAATATAATATGATTTTTTTTATTGATTGGCTATTACTTTACAGGGTTGTGCATTATTTAATTGTTTATTTTTAATTAATTTATTTCTTAATTAAATGACCTCTTCAATATCCCACGCCAGTTTTATATAAAACAGTGTTACACCTGAAAACAGCATGATGGACATTAAGACTAATCTAATTTAGATACAGCTTCACATTTCTGTTTGCATGCAGTTTTACAGGATTATATTGAATACACTTTTTATGTAATTTTCAGAGAAATCCATATTGCTCTGGCCTTTAGAGGAAAAGTAAAAGCCGCTCTCCTTCATAAAAGCGCTTTTTCGTGTCCTTCAGAGGAAAACTCCAAGTTAAGAGTGGCATGAATATTGTGCTGCTTGATGAATTATGTAGCCTAGTTTTCTCTTCCTGCGCTTTTGATGAGAAGTACAGAGAAATGTTACTTTACCTGGCACAGCGGGGCCACCCGGAACGCCTCTGACACGTTTAAAAAAAATTAGTGATTAAAATGAAGCAAAAGGGACGTTCCAAATAACCATCGGAGATCTGTCGTGCCTCCATTCTCAACAGGTCCCATGACGCCCCCATCATCATTCGTGATGCCGTGCCCCAGTGTTACATCTGCTAATTGTCCTCAACACAAATGAAACTGTCATATGTTGATTTGCACAAAAAGCAGAACAGATCTCTTGGTATAACTTTCTGTTGAGAAGAACAGATGCTGCAGGGCATGCATTTATGAGAATGGGAAATAGCATGCACTGAAAAGTTATAAAAACATGCTTTGACCTTGTGTAGATGGAAGCGGCGTGAAACCAGAACAACAAAATGTATATTTTGTGTTCATTAATACAAGTTTGAAGGTCATTTTAGAATTGAGCAGTAGCTTGGCTTATTGATATTGTTTTTTAAAAAGGGGTTCTTGGGTGTCTAGATGCATTTCCTAGCGCTATATAACCTGATCTTCTGTGTTCATAGGTTACTTGTGGTAAAAGGCCATTATAGAGTACATTAGTGTCATCATTAGATGTTTGTCTGCTTGCCAGATTCAGATTCATTTTTAATACTACAGTACTTCCTCTACGTTTAGTGTCCAGCCCCCCCAAGATTGATTATTTATTTATTTATTTGTTGTTGTTGTTTTAGTCTTTCTGTGTTTAAAACTGCAGTACTTTATGATTAGTGCTTATTTTTTTTATTCTTTTTGGTGTTTTATTTTTAATCTTTTGATGATTTTTTTTTAATTTTATTGTATTTATTTAAAAAAAAATGTGGTCAATGGTATCTGATTTTAGTTGGCATGAAAATGCAAGTGTTTACACTTTAGATATTGATTAGATGTGTTTTGTATAGGGTTGCAAAGGGGTGGAAAATTTCCGGTAAATTTCCGGAAACTTTCCAAAAATCCCTGGAATATTCCAAAAAATCCTGGAAAGTTTCCAAAATTTCTGGAATATTTCCGAAATTTACTGGAAATTTTCCACCTTTTTGCAACCCTAGTTTTGTACAAGTTGAAGTGCACTATAGTAAAAACGTATTTACAGCTTGACAACGTCACTTGCATTTGCACCATTTTGACTGATTTATTAGAAATAGGCCTAGTCATATTCTTTCACTGTTAATGCAATATCTTGTGGCATTTTCATCATATTTTTGTCAAAAGAACAATTAAAATGAATTATCATTACGATGCATAGATTTCATGACAGAAACCCTTCGTTAACGAACATGTTCACCAGTCATTTTTGTTGATGAGAACAATGACTCGTTTCCCTCAAGATTTATCAAAACTGGCTCGAGCTTGCCTTGGGAGTTACGATTGAAGATCTCTTGATCATCATATACCAGGACATTCGGAAGATTGAGAATTCCTCCTTGAGCAGTTGTTAGTGTCAGAGATGCGGGACTGTATTGCTGTGCCTGGTGAACGGACCTCACTGATGTGGAGAAGAGGGGCTTTGATCAAGTGTGGTTCGGCACTGAGTGCTTTCGGCCCTTTCCTCCCTTGACTGCTATATAACTGTACGCATACACAGAGAGAGAGAGAGAGATGAGATGAGATGAGATGAGAGATCTGTTCTGGTCCCATACTCTCTGATTCAGCTTGTCCTGCTCTGGTGCTCAGCAGTTGCAGACGGATTCCTCCGGGAACGCTCGGCACAGTAAAGAACAAAAGAGCCGAGCAGAGTTATCGCACTGTGCTGCGTCTGGGCCAGGCAAAATCGCATGTATTTTTAATGTGCTGCAAATAAGAAATACAGCCTAGATTTCTCTCTCTCTGTCTCAGTGGCTAATAAAGAGTCTTATCATTACCCACAAGACTTGGTTCAATTTAACGCCGAGCTTTGCTGACATGAGATGGGTTCTCCCTGATATTTTCAGCCTTCAGCGATTTCGCAGGGCACTTTGTGAGTGTGTGTGTGTGTGTGTGTGTGTGGTCTATAGCCCATTGCTTACTGTACTAATGACTTCACCCTAAAATTTTAGGCTGACTGGCAGACCTAGTTAAGCTGTCTTGTGAAGTCGAAAGTCCAGTGTGTGTGTGAACTGAAGGGTGATTCACCTATCATCCTTATTTGGAGTTTATTTTCACATGGCTGAGCATTTAAAGTACTGAATTCACTACTGCTGTAAATAGTTCCAACTCTTTGAACGATGCTTGGAATGTTAAAACTTGAATGTACTCTGGCATCCTGTTTTTAGCCTTCTTTTTCATAAAAAAGCAAGTAATTTTAGCTTGATACTGGCATGTTCAGTATGTCAGCCTGCTAAGTATAGCGATTTAATTTCTTCCGTCAACCTGCTTCTATTTGTACTCACTTTAATTTTGCATGAAGGTTAAAATCTCGGAGGAAAATTATATTGCTGTTTTGAACATGGCATCATAAATGTGAAAAAGCTGAAGATTTGGTGTGCTTCTAAAAGCAAACGCCAGGAAAAAGGGGGAATAAAACCAGGCAAGAAGGCAAGTTGTTTTCCAGTGAAGCATTTTAGCTTGGTTAATTTGAGGTCTTGGCAGATCATTTTTTCGTTTAGCCTCAGGTTAATGCAGACTGTGCTTGCTTTTCTGTTGCATCTTCATTCTGTATGCCAGACGGAGTTAGTCAGTTAATCACACATTCTGATATTGTTGTGCAACTTAGAAAAATATGGATGGAATTGTTCTGGAAGCTCGCAAAGGTTGAAATGCAATTTCTTCTTAGAGTGTTTTAGCAGGTTGATGCTGTGTTTTAGCATGTTAATGATATAAATTCATACATTTTCTCATTATATCAGGTTGTACTAGTATGTGAGTTCTTGAAAGATAATATTGTCTCAAATGGAATCCTAAAGGTGCGGTCATTAGCAAAATTTCGGAGAACAAAGCAGCTTTCTGTTGCGTAAAATGACTAAATATAATTGACTAAATATATTAACTAGCCTAAATAAATATAATGTATACTTAAAATACAGATGAATACTTAAGTGTCAGCCCACTGTATATAGACATATTCTAGTTTTTGTTGCATGCCTTCATTTTTTGGAGTCTCCTAAAAGTTTTGTGTGTGTGTGTTGTCTGTGATGTATTAATACAGAGTGTTTCTCTTTTTCTCTGGTGTTTTTTTTTTCTTTTATGGGGTACATGCGCTATTTCCCTATGGGCCCGACAGGAAAGTGTGAGCAGCTTTTATCTGCTTTGTATCAACCCCAAGTGCAAAAGGAAAAACACAGGAAAGATGCGATTGTGTCTGTGGAAGTGTAGGAATGTGTGAGGATATCGTCACTGTGGAGGCTGGCGTCTGTGTTGTTTTCTGACACTAACTAATGACCAGCACAATCTCTGTGTTTCTGTATTGTTAGATTTACGACTTTAGCGGGACGCCCACCGCTTTGAGTCCTACCGGCCCTCGTCAGTTCTCTAAGAGAGAGCAGGAAGCTTTGACTTGGATTTATGACCCGAACAAGACAGAAAAAAACTTTTGCGCCATGTACAGACAGAGCTTTGTTTTTGTCTGTTGAGCGTTGTGGTCTTATCAAGGGTGGACTCCCAGCAGAGCAAAGGTCTAGGATGACACAGGAAGTAGCACGTTGTCTTCCTGTCTGCTTTCCTGCATTAAGATGACAATGTAGGTGGAGCTTTTTTTGTGCTATTTTTAAAATAATTTTTTTTCAATTTAGCAACTATTGTGAAGCTAGAAATACATAAGAAAAATATTTTTTTTGCGCTTTTTTCCATTCAGCAACTATTGTGATGCTAGAAGCATAATTTCTCTAAACATTTACTGTATCTGATCAAAAATACAGTAAAAATAGTATTATTGTGAAAAATTAATTTTTATGTTTCTAATTTAAGTATTAATTTCTTTAAAAAATTCACACTGAATAGTTGTGTAGCTGTATAAAGTTTTATTTACATTTTTATTAATATTTCTGTTTGGATCAATCAATCTTTTAGACAATTTTCCTCTTGTACCTTATTGCTTAGATATAGAACAAGACGGACAGGGAGCTAATGTGTTTTATGATTAATAACTCTATCAAACTGCAATATGGCATGATTATGCCTCTGGTGTAGATTTCTGTTTAGATTTTAACTGGCCTGTGCGGACTCAAGTTCCTGTCACTTTGGATCATCCTGCAAGTAGCCAGTTCCACAGCACCGCAGCGTTGAGATATTCTTCTGAAAGTGCACACGTTTTCTCTTTTGCAGCAGCTGTTCTCCATTTGTTCTCCTGCTCGCTGTCTTATGATAAGAGATTGCTAAGGAAAAGTCCCCATCCATTTTGAGGATTTTAATGTCTCCCTTGATATCAGTTGCTGAGGGGTTAGTCTTGTTGTCGATCTCAGTGGAGGTAGCAGGGTTTTTTTCATGCTTACCTAGACGCTTATTCTCTAAGAAAAAAAGAGCTGGAGCGAGGGAAAGAGAGATCAAAAGAATCCCACAGAGAGGCTTGCTTCACAAAGGGAAAGAAACATTTAAGAAAGTAAAAATAAAAGGGCCCTCGTGGGTCATTATTCTCAACTTTCTCGGCGTCCCCGCTGGGATAAGAGATGCCGTGCTGTCGTTGTTGGGAAAGCTCAGACAGAAGAACACAGTTGCACCATTAGGACCTTTCTTTGCTTTTAAAACGCTGATGTATCTCTTAGCATTTGTTCTGAACAGTGCAGATTTAATATATTTTACTATTATATGATATATGTAATATTATAATAGTATTATAAATGTGTATAATATATGTGTGTGTGTGTGTATATGTATATATATATATATATATATAATTTTTTTTTTACTATTTTAACATTAAATTTGTACATTTTATCCACACCCTGTTTGATTTCTACAC
>NW_015548240.1:2130384-2163030 GCF_001515605.1 Sinocyclocheilus anshuiensis | reverse complement strand
GCCAACATTCTGTTACACCAAATACACAAAATAATGATCTTTAAAAAAGCATCATATGACCCCTTTAATGCAAAATGCAACCCATTGCTGAAATGTAACCTATTTGGTTGCTCTCCAGAAATGAACAACAAAATTAAATTAATGTGATACAGGAGTATGTGTGTGTGTGTGTATGTGTATATATATATATATATATATGATTAACATTATTTGTTTTTATTAAACATGTAATTTATACATTTTTAATAAAAACTGTTATTCATCTGTATGTATATATGTGTGCCAATGCATACTATAATTTATAATTTAAATATAATTGTCATAAATTGGAATGTATTGTTTGTGTACATACCTGTAATATCAATTCTAATTCATTTTACTGCATTTCATAAAACCAGTATTATAGATATAGCAGGGCTTTCTACTTTTTAAAAAAAAATTGTTTAATCATAATCGATTGTTAGTTTTATTTAATTTTATTTTTAATTGTATTTTTAATTAAATTTTAATTTTTAATTAAATTTTTTTTTTAATTTTATTTTGGGCATTTTTAAATTGGTATTCACTTCGTTTTTTTCTAAAGCAGTATAATCTGTAGCAGATATAATCCAATTACTAAATGTTTCAGTGACTCCTCTTTTTATTTCTCTAATGAAACCTCTTATTGGCTTCACCACTTGAAGAATAGTGAAAAAAGGTGTAACAGTGTCTTGTGGTGCCAAACTCTCCTGTGTGGCTGATTGTCCCTACCTCACGCTGGGGGCTCAGCTAGAATATTTTAAACTCACGTGCGAAAGGGTTAAGTAGAGAGGAGTGGAATATACTTTTACTCTGTCTGTTTTTAGCACTCTTATCCGGGTGACGGGAGGGATTTCTGAGACAGGCCGCTGTCCCCGGGCCGCCCACTGCAGAAATCAGAAACATGGCATCAAAGAAACGCCCGGGCCCCAGCCACGTCTGCTTAAACTCACCACAGCAGCTCTACGTGTAGCCCACTCGGCTCTGACAGAAAACACGCAGCCTGAGCATTTAACGCTCAATGGCGTTCATTTAGGAGTGTAATAATAGCATTCTGCAGTACAGCTGCCAGCTCACTGGTACCTCAAACCTCTATTCAGTGCAAATGTCTGGCTTTGGAGTGTTCTTGACCTTCAGGTTCCACATCTTTGTTGGCTCTCATCTGAATGATAGTATGCTCCGCATTGAACTAAAGTGCTTCTTTTGAACATATTCCCTAATTCAGACACTCATGTTGTTTTTCTCTCTTTTGTTTCCTCTACAGCAAACTCTTCTCTGCTCGGCGGTGGAGGAGGTAAGTGTCTTATCTTACTACATTTTCATTGTAACATCGTTTTGAGATGTTAGGTGGTTTCTCCATGAATTCGACAGTGGAAAACACATCGCCGTCCACTGGCACATGAAATCTGAGTTGTCCAACCATGTCTGTGGTTGCCCATGTGGTCGGTTAATGGAGCAACAGTACCCAGGCCCTCATTTGGAAACATTTCTGCACACATTTTGACATGATTGAAGTAATTACACACAAAACACAAGACATGACAGAAGGAGTAAAGAAGTGTCAGGGTTTGGGGTCAGGAATCAACCTAATTACAACTGGAATTTTGATCCACCTCACTTTTACGGAGGAATCCGTTTAGTCCCCAGATAATGAATGTAGGTCAGTCGTGTGCCCCTTTTCTCACGATCCATTGTTTATCCATCTGTGCCATGGTGTCAGGGAGGGTCCTTCTCCCCTGCCACATCTCGGGAGCAGACCGCGCTTGATTGGGTCCCTCGTGAGGAAGCGATTACCACTCGTGATACACTATCCGTCTCACATCACACTCTCCTTAGTATGGCTCTTATGTTATCTGATGTGTGCTAAAAGCCCCCAAACCCCCGTCTTTCTTCATCGTAGCTCTAGAATAGACCCTTATCAGCCACTGTGACCGATTTCCCTGATTGGAGAAGTGGCGAACAAAAAAAAAACGGGCTGATTAAGGCCAGAGGTCACACGTCTGTGACAAAACTACTTACCACAGCACTTGTCAGTGAATCGCTGTGACCCCCACAACTGGGAGTCAAATGTTTCTTTATTGGCACCTCGTTGTATGTCATCATGGTCCTTTTATTGATTTGTCACAATGCGAAACGTCTCGAGGGCAATTTGGTTTCTTCATTATTTTGCCATAATTGGCTTTTGATATTGGTGTGTGTGTGCACATATGTGTGTAAGGGAGACTATTAGAGGATGTTCATCAGCAGCGGCAGGTGAACGAAGGCTGATGTTTCACTCTGTGGGAATATTTTTGTACCTGAAAAAGATCTGTGAAAGGAAATATGCCTGTTAGCATTGCATCTGGAGGTGTTTTTTTCCCAAACATGTCAGCCTGCAAACAAAACTCACATCCCTGATTTAAAAAAAAAAAGAGCTTATTGTCGTGTTCAGCACTGAAGGGAGTTTAATCAAAGCCCATATCAAGAGCATTGTCTCCCCTAATTGCCATCCCCAGATGCCAGTGCTAGAAAACCAATTAACCCGTAGCTATAAGACATTTGGTGTAGTGTCAAAGAAGATAACAAAAATGCTAATCCATTGGCAACATAAGAAAGCACATGTTAAACTCTGAAAACAGCATGAAGCAGGCACACTAGTTTGGGACGGACCGACGGGGAGATTTTAGGCTTTGTTCACACTGTACTCAAATCCAATTTGGTTTTCACACCCAATCTCTAGGCCAGTTCCTATGTTAATAATGTGAGTGTCAACACAATGCTTTTTACAAACATTTTTTTTTACAGCGAATGTCACATACACTACCGTTCAAAAGTTTGGATCGATAAGATTTTTTTTAAAAATGTGTCTGTTAGCTTTGATCAATTTAACACATCTTTGTTGAATGAAAGTTATAAGGATTAAAAAACTAAAACCTAAAATTGGTAGTTGTAATTGCTACAGGTGAATTTAAGCCTCACAATGTTTCTTCACAGTATGAGAATGAATATTCATTTTGATATTTGCTAAAGATACATTTAGTACAGCATTATTAAATTGTTAGTGTTTTAAAAGATTAAATGAGTTATAAATAATGACAAAAGTATTATTAAAGTAAAGATAGGTTAAAATGCGCCCTGCTAAACAAATAAACATATCTAATATGAAGTGAAATGATAAATAAAATATCCATTTGCTGATATATCATGCATCTCTATCTAAAATAGTATTTGAACACTGCTCTAGTATACATTGTGCAAATAAAAAAAAAAAAAAAAAAAACTTGAAATCTGATTTTTAATCAGTTATTTATTTATTTATTTTTTTTTGCTGTTCAAACTACAAAAATGAAACTAATTTGGGTAGGATGCACCAAAAATTCTGAATTTCTCAGAAGTGTAATCCTTTGGCAATAATTGCAAAACCAAAGCAAAAGCAGTCTGACATGAGCAAAGCTCATTCTATGGTTTGAATGATGAACCAGGTAGCAAGAGTTCTTTGGCTTTTATCTTTTGGAGACTTCAATCTAAGGCGACTTTTCTCCCAGTTTTTAATCTGTCTCTCCTGTTTCACTCGAGACAAAGCTCTTCATTTCTTTCTCACTCTCTCCAGTCTAAAAAAAAAAAATCTTGTATGTCCTGGGTGGCTTTATCTCTTGACCCTACGATATCAGCAATGGGGCGGCAGATACACAAAGCTGTTTTATTTTCTCCCCCTTTCCTACTGCCTATCGTTTATCGAGGTGAGGACCTCCATCTGTGATGATTTCATCTCATTCGCTACTCTTCAGAAAGAAAGACTTAGGCTTCCTCTTATCTCTTTTTCTAGTTTTCCCTGCTCTTGTTTTGCTTTCTAATGACCTCTGGCAGAAACGCTCACTCTCTAATGTAAATAGAAGGGACAGTTTCTACTGTACGGAGCTTTGAACTCTGGGTGGGGCAAAAGGTCACGGTCATTTAAATGTCTAGTAAACTGTTTTGATGTTTTAGGCTTTAGCGTACCAGCATTTAGGGATGCACGATTATGACAAAAATCATAATTGTCAATTATTCCCTTGAAAACTAACTGAAAAACATTTATTGCTTTTCTATAGTATTAAGCCTCAAATGTCAACTATACATTGGATTGGTTTCTTCTTTAAATTATAAAAAAAAGTAAAAATGTGAATGGTATTATAGTGTTATACTAAAATTAAAACAATGGAAAAACCCTTAAGATAACATGTAGAATGAAAAACGATTAATTGCCGCTTTGAACGATTGCGTAATTGTGGCATCCATAATTGTAATCGTGATTAGAAATTCGATTAATTGTGCAGCCCTACCAGCATTCCACCCAGTTTTTGACTCTCACAGGGTTTCATAGCTGCGACTGAGTGGTTTCCTGTTGTTGAGCCGCAACACACAACAAACTCGATTAAAATACAATTGGTGTGGTCAGCAAAGTACGTTATTTAGTTCTCACTTTAAATGGGCATGATTAAATCTAGTAATTTTCCTTAATCTAAATGATCTCTGGTTAACATAAGTGCTCATAAAAAACCCCAAAACAAAACAGAATGTGTTTTTCACTTAGAGTTACTCACAACTGATCGCAGTATCTTGACGTTTGCTTTGTAGTAATTGAAGCAGTTTGAGATGCATCTGGTTATATAAACTGTTTGGTGTTATTTGATAGCTGGGTGTTGATGGAGTCCTGATGGGTTACGCCTGATATAAACAAGTCCTGATGTCTATCAGTCTGGTTCTTGGTGTAGAACACAATGATTTAGCTTTTTACTTGGCTACGAATCTTCAGTAGTGGAGATAACTTTGATGTCTTCATCCAGAGGGGATATTGGCTCGTTTGCATTCTGACTGAAACGATTTTGCCTGTTTAGATTATTCCCTTGAAATTGTAATTGCGATTATTAATTACGATTATCACAATTTACATTGAATGATGTTTATACCATTGTTTGATGCAACTGCATGCCGTATTTTTATATGAAAATAAACGAGCTGAAAACACTCTTAACTGAAAAACTTTGAGTGCTTTTCTATAGTATTAAGCCTCAAATGTCAACTATACATCGGATTGGTTTCTTCTTTAAATTATAAAAAAAGTAAAAATATAAATGGTATTATAGTGTTATACTAAAACTAAAATAAAAAAATGGAAAAACCCTTAAGATAACATGTAGAAAGAAAACAAAAAGAAGCATCTTAAGCACAGAATAACATAAGTGGACTTTGAACGATTAATTGCCGCTTTGAACGATTACGTAATTGTGGCATCCATAATTGTAATCGTGATTAGAAATTCGATTAATTGTGCAGCCCTACCAGCATTCCACCCAGTTTTTGACTCTCACAGGGTTTCATAGCTGCGACTGAGTGGTTTCCTGTTGTTGAGCCGCAACACACAACAAACTCGATTAAAATACAATTGGTGTGGTCAGCAAAGTACGTTATTTAGTTCTCACTTTAAATGGGCATGATTAAATCTAGTAATTTTCCTTAATCTAAATGATCTCTGGTTAACATAAGTGCTCATAAAAAACCCCAAAACAAAACAGAATGTGTTTTTCACTTAGAGTTACTCACAACTGATCGCAGTATCTTGACGTTTGCTTTGTAGTAATTGAAGCAGTTTGAGATGCATCTGGTTATATAAACTGTTTGGTGTTATTTGATAGCTGGGTGTTGATGGAGTCCTGATGGGTTACGCCTGATATAAACAAGTCCTGATGTCTATCAGTCTGGTTCTTG
The DNA here is from genome assembly GCF_001515605.1 of Sinocyclocheilus anshuiensis. NCBI lineage: Eukaryota > Metazoa > Chordata > Actinopteri > Cypriniformes > Cyprinidae > Sinocyclocheilus > Sinocyclocheilus anshuiensis. The sequence goes on along the minus strand of NW_015548240.1, from coordinate 2,157,285 downwards.
GTGTAGAACACAATGATTTAGCTTTTTACTTGGCTACGAATCTTCAGTAGTGGAGATAACTTTGATGTCTTCATCCAGAGGGGATATTGGCTCGTTTGCATTCTGACTGAAACGATTTTGCCTGTTTAGCACTGAGGTTTCAAGTAGACCACCCAGACAAATCACAGCAGTTTTGGTGATGCTTCAACTTTGTATGGTTGTGTGAGACCAGAGTATGGAGTGGAGTGGAAGTGATAGCAGTTACATATCCCGCTCAAAACATTCTATCACTTTTCTGCAGTATAAGTATACCATAGTTAGCACTGTTACTACTGCACTGCATTGTGTTCACTAATGTGTTATTTTTTTTTATTTATATATCTTTTAGTTTTACCATGAATGTTTTAGCAATTTAGCAGGAATAATAAAATTAAATAATGTGGAATATGCAATTTCCATATATGAATTATGCATATATGTGAAAGCAACACAGTGATATATCTTTTTAAATTCCATTCAGAATGTCTAATTGTATTAATTTAAATATAGAAATGTATATTACATTACATTATACTACTTGACTATACTATACTTTAAAAAAAAGATCTCATTCAAGTATATTCGGATTTTTTTTCTAAATGTGAGTATGACTGTAATTTGGTCCAGTGAAGTTCCAGATTCTCCTTGCTGGAATAAGGACATGTCATGTTCCATACTTGAATTATGTCTCCTTATTCTGAGCTATGGAGCAGTAGGTCGCTTAACCTTGCAAAAAGCAATTAAGACCGTGTGTGTTGCCAGCAACATCCGTTAGCCTGCGGGCATTAATCGTTTTATTTTTTTGGGGGGTGAAAGTGACTCCATTGACAGAACACAACCATTGGATAGCTTTTTAAATTGCTTTTTCACACATTAAAGCAGCCTATTGATAGCTGACGGCTTGCACAAGTGCCATGTTGGGATTTGCTAATTCTTAGAGACATTGGATTCATGTGTGGATGTGTACTGTTCTGTATTTTTTCCAAATTGGCTGCAAGACGTGTACTGTATAGAGTTTCTATTTTGGTCTTATTCAGCTCATGTTATTATTGTTTCATCACGTACATATCCATGGAGCCTATACCAGATGTACATTCAGTTTCATTTCAAAGATTATATTTTAACAATGCGATCACAACTGAAGGGTTTGGTTTAGTCAGATTTCAGACAATTTGTTTGGGCAAATCCCAGTGTGCAGTGTTTTCACAGACTATTGTGGACGACCAAAGAATCATTGGGAATTTAAAAAACACATTTTTTGAGAACATGTTTTTGCATGGAAATATCTAAAAATGGATAATACATTATTTTTCTCCAAGATGTGCCCAAATCATTCATGATAAAAAATTTTTTTACATTACATTAGTTAATGCATTTAGTGTCATGCAATAGTAAACAATACTATTACAACATCTATTAATGGTTAATTTCTGTATTCTACACATTACATACATTTTTAACATTTCAAGTTGTAAAAAAAAACATTAATGTATTGCGACCATAAATTAACAATGAACAAAAGTGTATTTATAAATTAACATTAATCTAAATTAATACATGTTGTAATAAAAAATGTTGTTCATTGTTAGTTTATGATACTTAATGCATTAACTATTAACAAATTGAATCTTATTGTAAATAAACATTTTTATGCAGTGAGATTTATCTTACCTGATTGTGAAAGGGAAAACCTGAAGTGGATTTGAGTGAGTGATTACATAATGCTTATGAGTGGGGAGGGGAAAATGCTGTCATTCCACTCCACTCACATACTTTGTCCTCTACCCATCCAGTCTCTCTCAATATGAATATCATTTTCAGAGGGCAGTTTAGACCATACACATTTGTAAACAGTCTCCCTTTGGTGTTTTGATCTGGTGCTGAATGCAGCCAGTCGTCTGTTTTTCACTTTGCAGGGGTGAAAGTGAGAGCAGCCTCTCTCTTTCATCTCACCGGCTGTCTCTCTCATATCAAATCAACATGATTTCACTGTTTCATCCTTGTGTGCTTGCGTGAACCCTTGCGCAATTCATCCATCCTTTCATCTTTGCAATTAATACAGAACATCGTGAATCGCACTTCATCTTCAGGTTACCTCAGTATTGCTTAGTAGCTAATATATCATCAGTGCTTAAAACGGTTTCATCCATGCACCTGCAGCGAGGCAGCTTTTATCCATGTTGAGCTCACTGGAACAAAAGCACCCCACCTGCCACTTTAGCTACAACCACATCCATGCTCCAATTAAAGCCTGAAATGATGCAAAACCCATCCTTTTGTCCCAACTCTTACTAAAACATCCTCCACATGTGGCTGTCAAAAGGCAAACGGCAGCATGTGGATACATCTAATGGATCTCAACAAGGCTATTTTACTCTTTGATAGAGATGCTTGTTACACAAGCACATGAATGTGTATTCTTCTGGAGGGGAGAGTTTTACCCATAATCCCTTACTGCATGCTTGTTCACAGGTTTTTGTAGGAGGATCCTGAAATAGGCTCTGCTATCACACTCTGGCCCAATCAGCAGTGATGGATGGACTAATTGATGGGAAATTATCACACCATTAGTTTTTGGGCTACTTCAGTGAGCGCTATATTTAGATGTGCTGATGTGTTATGGTATCTTGGAGAAGGCAGTTTTTTAGGGCCTTTTTATTTATCATCAAAATATGCGTCAGAAGATTTTTTTTTTTTGAGGCTGCTGAGCCAAAGGATGTTCTCAGATGAGTGGCTTTTTTAAAACCAGACATTATAAGTATAATATTGTCAAAATACACAAAATATTACATAATATAAATTTTATACATACATTTATATATGTAATATTATTATATTTACAATAACTATATACTAATGGTAATGGTGTTCTGAGCGTTTTTTTTCTGCTCATTATGTGATTGCTAGGGTGCTGTGGCTAGTTGCTAGAATAAATAGCCACCCTCTGGTCATATTTTCATAGTATTCAAGTCCTTAGTTGTGGCTCATATTCTTCTTTAAATATAAGGATTTTTTTCACGCTCATTTTATCATCCGCCATTGTTTGGAAAAATTCTAGCCAGCAACGATCTAGATGCATTAATTGCTCAATTTGAAAAAGACCTTAGCAAACCTTACTACAAAATGCACATATACAATTATAAAGATGAACAAATTAATGACATTATTAGCCAATATATTGCAAGGAAGTTATTTTCCCCCTCTAAAGCTTCATGAAGGACACATTAATGCAGGTGTCAGACAAGGTGGCAGGTCTACTGTCACATCTCGGTTAAAGTGCGGGGTTTCTGCCGCCAATGCTGGGCTCAGTGTTCGCATCACTGTTCCCTAGAACTGATGAATCATTCATCTGTGTCTCCACACATAAATCTCCCCACTGTCATCCCGTCGCCATCGGCAACCATGTCATTAGTTAGTCAATGGCATCGCTTGGGCTCTGTATGCACGATGCCAGGAAAGTGTTTTAACTTTTACCAGCAAATTTATGTCCACACACACACACATGAATTACTCCTAAATCTTTCATTTGGTGAAGTAAAAATAAGGATAAATTATTGAAACGCCCACTATTTACTGGTTACAGGTGCAGGTTTTTTATATCGCACGATCCAACTATTGGAGGATGTGCAGTATTTAGCTTTTCAGAGTAAATGTCAACAGACACTCCATGACATTCTCGTGCAGCTTACATCTTCCAGCAAACACCTGAACAAACTACTTCACCAGAGCCCTTCATTCCCATGGGAATAACCCTGTTGGGGCTTGTAAATGGTTTTCCCTTCACACATTCACAGTAAACAATCGTGATCCCAGGAAATCATGATCCAAGTAATGATGTTTGTGGAAAGCCTGAGTCATTTGTTTGAAATACACCAACAGTATACACAGTTTTTTTTGTTTCACAGCTTATTTCTGATGTTTGCACTTCTGTTGTGTATGTGACGTGTAATGTGTGTGCGTTTCAAATGTGCAAATCTGTAATTTGCTCTGTTATTAGATACCTGCAACCTCCAGCACACTAGAGAAAATCTGTGACTGGTATCTAAAATTTTATCTCTGTGCTTGTGGAGAAAATATCCTCGAGGGAATATCTACCTCCAGTTTGACCCGTGACAACATATTATTTGAGGAAGAGATCCACAGGACTGGAGGTAACAGATTTCAAGGCCTGTGTGACGCATAGATAGGTGTTTTACCATGTCATCGAGAAATGGGTTGGATAAGTTGTTATTATTGTTCCTCTATGACACATCAGAACAGTCGAGTGCAGGAGCATCCTCCCATCCCTTCCACATTATTCTGGGTCAATCACTGAGATTTCAGACAAAACCGAACATTCCCTTTCTGAATGTCACTTCAGATTTGGCTCTGAAAAGCCTCGTATTTGGTGCTGCGGTCGCTGAGCCTCGCTGGCTTTGCCCACTGGGAGTCATTTTTGTTTGGAGGATGAGTTGTCCTGTCAGTTTACTCATTGGTCAGTTTTTGCATCCTCTAGCCCTTGGCTGCGGACAAAATGTATCCTGACAGTTTTAGGAGCAGTGAGGAACAGTCACCACAAGAGCACCATAGTCTCACAAACAGGCCACTTCGCAGACCTAGCATGATAGTCACCCACAATCCCTTTAACGCTGGTTTGATCGGTCAAATCGATGGCCGCTTTTAATGTCGCAAATGGACTGTTTTGAAAAAAGGCCCAATCGGATTGAATTATATTACTTTGTCTATCACTCCAGAAAGCGGTGGTTTACAAAAGCAAAGCACTTTAGTGAGGTTTCACTGAAACTTCATGATAAAGAAAGTTTTTGAGGTAGTTAGCCAATTAATTAGTAGTGATTTTTGAATGTTTTTAAAAAGGGGGATGACAGAGGGGTCAATATGTGAGCGGAAGGGCCAAAATAAACACCTCGATATGGTTCTTTAAATGTGGGTTCAAGACCCCATGCTAATTATTTTATTTTCAAGAAATGTAAGAAAGTCAAGGTGACAAAATTAAAGTTTAGTCAACAATATGAAATGATTAGATATAAATATTCATCATTTAATTCATCAACCCCTTACCAGACGGCACAGTGAATAAAAGGCCCATTATCGGAATAACCTTCATAAAAAGACAATCTTTTACAGAGACTCAGAATATAAGAATATACTGTTTAATAATAACCAGGTTACATCAAGTAGGCCTATTCAAACTACAGACTATTATTTAATACCAACTTAAACTATTTAAAAATGTACTGGTATTTTAAAATTTAAAAGGACCACTTTTGAGATTAAGAACTTCATTAGTTGCCTTTCCATTGATATGTTTGCCCTCCCTTAATGTTTTTTACGTAATTGAACTCTTGTGTTCAGACCATCAAATAAAATTTAATTCATTACAAATATTATTTATGTAAATGCATCTTCAACTGGAATAAATTCAACACTATAATCAGAAGACAATCGGCCACTGTTGGCTAATAGATGGCTAAATAGATAAGCATGATCTGATGTGATGTGCCCATATACTCACAAAGCATTTATGTGATCTTTATCACCGAGATGAACATTAAGCCCGTCTGGTGCACAAAGCATTAACTCAAGCATAGGATTAAACAGATTTGGGACAAAAACCATTAGGTTCAGTGTTATTAGCTTTTAATGGGCTAGAGTTAGCCACAGAGCTATGGAGTATGGAGCAGGATGCTTTCTCTAAAGTGAACAGATTCAGAAGATTTTAGTAATTACTACAAATTAATTCAATTTTAAATGGAATTTACTACAATTCTCAAGTGAAGTGTGAAGCAGACCACATTATCTGCACAGGCAGGAGACCGGGATCACTGAAGGGTTGTATTTGGACGTTCTTAATGACGCCAATACAAAAGAAAACATTAGTATTCGTTCAAACCCCAGTCTTGTAAAATGCCAGCGTCCATAGGAAGCAATTAGTTTCAAGCGTGAAACAATGTTTGAATGTGTCTCTAATATGTGTGTGAGTATGTTTACATGGACACACAACATCACAACAGTGTCTTAATGCGGGATGTCGTATTTGTTGGTTCTTCTGTGAAAGTACAAAGGCTGTAATTATGACAGATGTCAAAACTGTCTGAAAAACTTCCCAGATTACTAGAACAAAAGCTCAAAAAGACATATTATCCAAGACCCTTGGTATTTACGCAGACTGACTCACGATAAAAGTGCGTCTTCTATCTAAGTAGATGGTCTTTTTACAGCATCTGTTGTGTCTCTATTTATGCCGTGATATTAAAAAGAAAAAACAGAAAGGGGTGGAGATTTCGGGGTTTGGGGGTGTTGGGCAATGAAGGGGGTTGTGGGTTCAACATTGTGCTGAATGTGTCAATGAGCAGACACAGACCAGGAGTCGTGCCCTTTAGCCAAACCGTAACCGACTGTCAGCCTTTCGGTGCGTCTCAAGAGGCTGTGCTAGTTAGCGCTATCTGTCAGGTTTTGCTCTCGCCAACAAATGCTGTGTTTCTGCCCTGAGATGGAGCAGAGGAGAGAAGGGGAGCTCTAGAGAGAAGCTGTCATCTTTTTCTTCTCTCTCCCTCTCTTTCCTCTGTTACCGATGCGAGAGAGGTCATCTTTCCTTCTGGATATTCCGCTGGTGAAGACTGTCCTGGAGAATGCCGCATCTGTCTAGAGAGTGTCACTCAAGCAAAACAGAGACAGCTCCCACGGGGCAGAATGAATTCATTCATGCCGTTAACCCCACGGTACCACCAGCCCTGCTGTCTGGGGCCGACATGTTACACACACACACACACACACACACACACACACACACATATGTGCACATACATCCATGTCTGTGTAGGTCTCCAAGGGATAATAGGTGCCTCTGAGGGAGAAGCAGTGAGACTGGACTCCTGCATTTGTGTGCGTTCCGTGTTTCATGTATAACTTTTCAAAAACTAAACCTCCCCAACTGTACCTTACCACAGTGAGAAAAATCCTATATTACTCAAGTTTTACTCAAATATGCTGTAGTCCAGATTTGAATTCAGAATTGAATGTGACAAGAAGATTGTGTAGCATGATTGCTATCTTCCTTGCAATATATTGGCTAAGATTGTGCTAGCACAAAATAAACATACAGCACAAGCTGTATTCTGATTCCCAAAACAAATTACTTTGATCTAGTGAATCACTAACATGCTATACAACCAGTGTAGACTGGTTAATGAAGAAATTACTCTTTATAGTCCAAATCGAGAAACAAATGATTTGCATGGTTTGATTCTTTTATGTGAATCAAAAGTATTTAGTGAAACTATTGTAGACCAATTCAAGAACAGATGACTCTTTTGATCTGATTCTTTTTAGCGAATCAAAAACACTAAGTGTAAACAGTATAGTTTCTGGTTCTTTTAGGGCCTGTTTACACCTGGTCACTTCATGCGTTTTCTCTGATCAGATGTTTATCTGATTTGTTAAAACGTTTCCATTTACACTTGGCCACATAAATGTGTATTCGCAAAACGGATTTAAATCCGGTCTTCAATTCCCGCACTATATGCAAATTTTACAGAGTTCACGTCAATGAAAGCAACAGATATGCACTGCATTTTATGCTATTTTATTCATTATCAGCCAATTTCAAGATCAAAGACTGCAACAGGAGAGAGCGCGGCATCAGCACTGGAAAGATAGGTTAGTCTCACTACTTTTAATGAAGATGATTGTGTGTTGAGCGTCTGCGACTTACTTTCAGTTTAATTTGAGGCAGTTTGTGCGTCAGCTAACCAGAGTGTAACCAGATGCATTTACACTTGACCAGTTTCGTCTGGAATGTGGTAGGGCTGCACGATTAATCGCATGCATTTACTACACAGAGCCGTAGATCATTGACAAGCTACGCAATATTGTGTTCATAATCGCAGGTGATTTATCTCGCTTGTCAGTGAACAACGGCTCTGTGTAGTAAATGCCGCTCCATCTGAATGCACGTGATGGAGATTTACTACTAATCACAGAACCGGCTTTACTGATGAGATGCGCATGACAGTCGCATGCAATTAATCGTGCAGCCCTAGAATGCGGCCCAGACCACCTCCTGAAGTTGTTTGAGCGATCGGATTTAAATGCATCCTGAAAGCGTTTCGGAGGTCATTTACACCTGGTCTTTTCATGATCGGATAGTTATTCCGATCAGATAAAAAGCATGAAGTGACCAGGTGTAAATAGGCCCTTAATGAATTGAACAAGAAGACTCACAAGTTACTTGTTTTAATCAGTCTTGACAAATCCTTCACTGAATGAACTCACTGAACTCCAAGTTATTATTTTCTTTTAGTGATGTTCCTATTGAAATAAAGCATGTGTACTTACGTCAGTACAATTACTGACTGATTAATAAAATGTTTTAATTAAAATATCATTTATTTAAATGACCCTTAAACTTGCATATGGACAATGAGTCAGTAATCATACTGATTTAGGATGCACAAACTGTATAACTACAGGAAACTACATGAGCCAGTGTATACATAATGGAACAGTTCATCCAAAAATAAATGAAAAGGATACCATCATTTATAATCAATTCATATTTGATGTCTTTCACATAAAATGCTATATTGCTTAAACACTTTTACAACTGTGAGTAATTGGAGTACTCTGAAACACCCTGGAAGCTCTGGTATGAAAGGTGCGGGTGCTTAGTGAGAAAGACAGGATGAGGGAATGAGGAGGAAGTGAGAAGAAGAGACAGGGAAAACAAGATTTAGAGGAAAGGGGCAGTTAGGAAGTTGGTTAAAACGTTGTGATGTGGGGAGCCCACAGATGGAGGATGTTATCTTAAGCAGGGTGGAAAATAAGCCTGAGAAACAGATTTTGTGAGGAATGAAGCGGCGAGGCCCAGTCGGGGGGAAGGGACAAAGTTTTTTGGCAGGTGAGGGGATTTATGAGCCGAAGAATAGATATTAGCAAAAGAGAAATTTTCTTCAACATTACTATCTGCAGCTCTTAGTCCTAATTGGCTCTTATCTCTCAGTATCTGTAAACAGTCCGCTCTGTGAACTGCGAAATGGAGAAAGACATGGGGAGAGCACTCACTGAAATATTCTCCATAAATGAGATTTATATTCATTACATTTCCAGAGTGGCTGTTTTAATTTGTCAGTCACCAGGAACCTTATCGTTCAAACCATTAAAGGCTTTCAAATAGTGTCTGGATCCCAATGGCCAACCAAAACATAAAGACAATTTCTCTTCATGTTCCTCATAGCTAAAAAAAAAAAATAGTTTCTGACCATTTGTTTGATTGTCTCAGGAGAACAAAGTTGAAATATAAAAACAATTTAAAGGGGAAAGATGAGATTAATATGAACTAATTAAGTTTTCGGTTCCTTCAGCTGCTGCAGTTTGTGTTTGTAGAGCAAGTAATTAATTGGCTGAATAATAATGACACTTCTAATGCAGTATAAGATGTGTTTCTTCCACAATGTATTTTTTTTACACTTTTGAAAGTCAACTAATAAAACTGAATCATGTGGAGGAGTGGACGCAATTGTTTTTTTTTTTTTTTTTTTTTAATTGAGCAAGCACATTTTTTTAAACTGTTGACTAGCCCAGTTGTTCTTCATTTATTGGCCATTAAAAATAGCATACTTTAAAATGTCATACTTTTTTTTTCTTTTCACTCTTTATGATTTGAGGCTTTCCGGCCTGGATAAGTCATATTCTCATATATATATATATATATATATATATATATATATGTATATGTAATGATGAATCACATTGAACATTGAATCACATCTGTTTATAATCAAAAGTGATGACTGAAGATTAATTGATCAATAAATAAATTATGCAAATCATTGAGCTTGAATCACCTAAGTTACAGAAGTCATTCAACTTTAAGTCATAATGAAAGCCTTTTAAGCCCATTTAATTGTAGGGATGTGATGGCAATATTTGCATACTGAATTGCGATTGGTCTTCTATATTGCATCTATTTAACCCTTTTTGGCTCCTTTACCGCAAATACTCTCATACACCGCTGACAGAAAGCAAAACGCCTGCTGTGTGTCAATCAGCTTTGATGTAACATTTCATTTATACACAGCTCAAACCCTGATATAAAACAGCATAATACTTTAACACTGTTATTTTTCTGCATTTCAAGCACTGGGATTTTCTACATGAAATGCAAATCTAGCCTTTAGTTATAATATGAAATAAAACGCCCAATAATTGTGACTATTATCCCAGTTGTGCAAGTATAAAAGTACCATCAACAGAATTGCACAGGAAAGCTTTTCCATTAGAAAAGTACTAGTTCCGCACACTGCTGTGTGAATAGGAGGTGGGCTGTGCCTGGTTTGGCCTGCATCTCGCTTTTATCCCTACTGTGTGGCTAAATGAACTCCAGAGGTGGGCCACCATGACTGTGTGAAGTCTGCACTTACACCTGGGTCCTCGGCGGGCCCCTGTGGACCAGAGACCCCAGCTGGAGACAGGCTTAAGAGGAGATCAGTGTTTATGAGGTGGGTGGTACGGCCACGGTGGTCCTACTCCTGTGACCGAAGTGTCTCTCTGTATTTGTAGTGTGGACTTGTATACGTTTACACAGCTCTGTAACCTTGAAAGCGCGGGATCAACTGCTGCCGTCCCTTCAGTGTTGTTTGAAGTGCCGTGGTGTTTTGTTTTTTTTGGCCCTGAAACACTCTTCAAAGAGCTTTGGCTTTGCCCCCTGATAGACTGCAGAGAAGCTGTTTACACAGCACAGAGTTTGAAGTCTGCGAGAGTCTGTGTGAGTGATTGTTTGCTCTCAGGTGATCCTGCAGCACACTGGTAAGGAGGTGACCAGTGATGAGAACGTGTCCCACAGTAGAGATACAAAGCAAAATGCAATTGGTCATTTTTGATGGTTATTTAAAATACATTTATTGTATCCATCCTATTTTTCCTGTAAAAGCGGGCGTGGCCATAAATTGTATGCACTGCTTTTTTAGCTGTTTTTTTTTTAGCTGTACAAAACAGCTCATTTTGCTGCTTGATATTGAAAACTGCTTACCATATTATTTTAACTTAAATAACTGGAAGTCTTGCACATTCACAAAAAACGGCTTACTTCCACTTTGAAAAATAAGGTTGTAAATGTTTGTTTATATGTAAAAATTATTATACATTAAATACATTACATATTTAATTAAATATTTACAGTCCTTAATGCATTGAATGTTATATTTCAGTGTAGCACAGAAATAAATATTTGATATTTAAAACTGAATTTTTTTTTTTTTATTAGTAGAAGAAAATATAACATGAATCTCGTTATCTGTCTAGCTAAATTTTAGATTATTCGCTTAAATATTGTAAATGAATGCATATTATTATTATTATTTAAATTTTGGTTTTAAATAAAGTCCCCTTTTTAAGGACCCCTCATATTAAATATATGGTTACAGGTGTTGATTTATCGGCTTTATAGAAAAGCTTCAAAAGTATTCTATCTAAGAAATCACATCAAATTTGAAGTCCTCAAATGAATGTTTGTGTTGTGTGTGCTTTTGTTCATTTGTACTGTACCCCATGTCACACCCTTGGTTTTGTGTTAATGAAGCTGTCTTACCTGTAGTAGGTTATTTGTTGAGATCGATTCAGGCAAGGGGGTCCACAGACCTTGGATGAGTCCTGACTGCAGTGCAGTTGTTAATAGTTTATTAACTGTGCCCTGATTAGATAAGAACAATGACTGAGTGAAATATGTTCCTCTGTTCTGTCATTGGCCGGTCACCTCCCCTCCTCTGTTTTTAACTAAACACCCTCAGTGGCCGAGGAAACACATAACAGTTGTTTAAAGTCTATAAAATGTGTAATTGTCTAGCAATGTAGTTATACATTAAGATCTTCAAAAAAGAAAGATGGTTTATTTTTCTTGTTTGTGTTGTTTTGAAGAGACTCTGTTACGTCTTGTTACGTCTGTTGTAAAAGTGTTTTTCAATAAGCAGGGCTGTGAACTCTCAATAGGAGGTGGCTGAGATCTCTGAAGGTAAACCACCATGATGCGGATGGTCCCTTTGATCGCACAAAAAGCACATTACAGCCAAGTCCGCTCCAGCAGAGAGCAGATGGCCATTAAATTTTCCGTTTTATTTTTACAGCCTTTTTTTTACTTAAACGTGCCTTGAAGATTTATAAGTCCTTTTATCACAGTCATTTAGGAGGCAGAGCACGCTGATTAGAAACATTCAGCATGCAATAACAAGAAGAGAAATGTTTCATAAATGCTTATCAGAATCACTCATCTTGTCTGTAATTCCCTTCACGCTCAAACCCCTTCCCTGTTTCGAGTCCTGTGTCTTGACAAAGCAAAGACCAGCAATAGACTGGCTGTGTGAATCTGATTAAGCCTGATTGTCTGGGCTTTGAACTAGGAGGAAATATATAGCGTTGCCTATAATCTGGGCCGCAGTAGTTTATTGGAGAATAATATGAGTCTTTGTTTGGTTATTTTGTGCAGGAGGTCGCGGCCAGTGTGTTTAAGTGCAGTTCATGAAAGAGAAAAGCACACGTTTACAGCTGTGTTTAGTTACTGTAGCGCACACTCTCACTGGATTATAGCACGCCGCTTCCGCAGGTCTGCTCAGACGACAAGCTGCGAATGTCACACCTCCATTCAAGCGTGCCGCAAATACTCGTTAATCTTCATGTCAATCTACACAGGCGTGTGGGTCTAATTACCCCAACTTGATTAGTCACAACGTGGAAAGGAAAAAAAATCACTTTAATAATGTCTGCCCTGTGCTCGCCTTGGCGCTAACTGACCACCTGGGAGTAGGGATAAGAGGGAAAATACAATTAAAACCCAAGACATTTTTCTATATAAACAATTGGGTGACCGAACAGCCTAAAAATGGCAAGGAAGAGTAGCATTATGGACATAAACGATAGCCTGACCTACTTTGCAATCTGTGTCTAGCTGTCTTTGATAACTTTTAATTTACTGCGAGAATAAGAGTGGCTTATCCTCTTACAGCAAATAGAATATGATCAGACTATCTTTTGTGATAGAACGAGACCACATCTGTGGTTTGGTTAACTACGTGTTGGAATATTATGAAGCATTATTACGCAGAACGAATAGGGTTCTTTTGGATCGGGCCCAGCGCCGGGATTGCAGCCACAATTCCATGTCCACCAGATTTCTGCATGGCAGTATTATCTGTGAAAATACCCTGTGGAGTTTGTTCCTTTCTTCTCCTTGTCTGACGCCACAGCGGAATAAAATCTAATATATCATGAGTCAATGGTCTATTGTTGTACTTGCTTTCCTTTCTCAGATGCATCTGTTGTTGATAAATGTTGTGGATTGGAATCCATCACCCAGCCAGAGTTGACTGAATATTCAGGATCACATACACACAAACATACGTTTACCGGCATCAGCGCATTTGTTGTTTGGGAAGGCGGCGCTCAACTTTTACCCTCCCCATTTAACAATAGCTGGCCATCTTAGGTCAAAGGGCAGTGCATTATGGGGCAAAAAAAGGCCAAAGTTCCTGACAAGGCAATTTGCGGTTCATTCTGTGTGGGGTTAGACCTCACAATAGCGTCCCATGGAGCGGACCGCTGTACGGCAGAATGGCACCGTGAGGCCTAGTTAGTCTAATGAGTATTAATCAGCGCTCACTGGTGCCCTTCACACCTGACCTGCATCTACCAAATCCAATTAAGAGAGGTGAGAAGGACTATATTATGTCACAGTGGGTCTTATTTAGCTAAGATTCATATGCTAATGGGTGTGCAACATCATTACGAGGGGTTTAATATTACCTGGCCATTTATTGCATATTGCTTCATATCTGCCTGCATCTGGTTCAGTCTTTGTTTGTTTACCCATCTGTTCATTCAGTGCCTAGTCAGCAAAGTTAATCAGATTCTGTGTCTTTTGAAGCAAAAATAATTATCGTACAATAAGTACATAAGTACAAACAGGACTTGTAGTCCATTTTAATTTTTCACAGGTTTTAAAATTGTTAGACAATATTGGATGGTCATGTTGCATTGTTCATTTGTTGTACAAAAAATGTTTCTGCATGTTTTAACCATTGTTTTCTTATTAGTGGTATCATGGCAAATAAATGCAATCATAATGTATGGCTAGGGTTAGAAATATAGCCGCCTTTTCTTTTAGGGTGTTGTTAAGTGAAATCTAAAGTAATACTTCTATTATGCTAATTCCCAGGAATAATTAGATTAGAGAGTCTTAGACTTGCAAAGAAATTCCAATCAATTATTGTCGGGTTCCGAAACAAAACAAAAATGAATTAGAAATTAAAACTGAGAGCAGCTTAGCAGCCTTTTTTTTTCCTTATTATATCGTAAATAAGATAGGCTCAAAAGAACAGGAGTTTAACTGACATCCTGGGAGGAGGTTATTCAATTCTAATTATAACTATGTTCCTCCGGTGAAAACAGAGAAGCTGAAAATTCTCATTACGGCGAAAAATGAAAAGGCCTCAGTTTTACTGTTAGCAGATTAAGGATCAGCCGCAGAAACCTTGACAAGCCAGTCATTGTATCTGTAGTGAAATGAAAGTTGACTCAGGATTATAGCATGTGGCCAAATGTACATCTGGCGTCTTTCTGAAGACATAGAATTATAGTTAAGCTTAATATGCATTGACTGAAGAAAGTTTTTCTAAAGTTTTGTTTTGTTTTGTTTAAGTAGTTTTGGTTTTTTAGTAGCATTCACAAGCCCTTGAGTACAACTGACTGACCAGACACAAGCAAAATGTCACCAAGAGTAGAATAAACTCAGCAATGCAGTAAGCCTTTAACATTAACTGAATTATTCATTTGTGCTTGCAAATGAGCAACATTGTTTAATATGAAATTATTTGTTCAGACAATTCTGTTCTGGCTATATAAGTTTGGGGTCAATAAGATTTTATAAGTTTTTGAAAGAAGTCTCTTATGCTCACCAAGGCTGCATTTATTTGATTAAATATTCAGGAAAACTGTAGTATTGGCATATGTAATTTATTCCTGTGATGGCAAAATTTCAGCAGCCATTACTGCAGTCTTCAATGTCACATGATTCTTCAGAAATCATTCTAATATGCTGATTTGGTGCTCAAGAAACATTTCTTCTAGTGTTGTCAAACGATTAATCGCGATTAATCGCACGCAAAAAAAAAAGTTATTGTTTACATAATATGTGTGTGTGTGCTGTGTATATTTATTATGTGTATATATAAATACATACTCATACAGTATATTTTTTGAAAATATTTACATGTATATATTTACATTTATATAATTTATTATATATGAATATATTTAATATACAAATATAACATATTTTTCTTAAATATATACATGCATGTGTGTGCATTTATATATACATAATAAATATACACAGTACACACACATATATTATGTAAACAAAAACTTTTATTTTGGATGTAATTAATTTCTTCACATTCATCACAGTTGAAAACAGATGTTTTTTTTATATTTTGGTGGAAACTGTGATGCATTTTTTTCCCAGGATTCTTTGATGAATAGAAAGTTCAAAAGAACAGCATGTATTTGAAATAAAATCTTTGATCATGCATCTTTGCTGAATAAAAGTATAATTTTTTTTCAAAAACAAAAACTTATCTGTGAGTCTGTAATTATGCTATATAAAAATATATTTGGTTAATTTTTCATACTGCAGATTAAAAGCCACTATTCATACAAAACTCACGTCCATGAAACTAGGTTGTTGTGGATGTTTGCCAAGGCATTGCTATGCAGTTGCTTAGGTCTTCTTAGTGCTTGTCAGGATGTTATGTGGTTGCTAATGAATCATGAGTGGTTGTTTAATGTCTTTCTATTTGGTCGCAAAGAGGTTCTGAGTGTTTGTAGTGTGCTGCTATGCAGCTGAATAGTTAATATACCAGTGATAGTTCATTTCCCATCCTTACTACAAGCTTTCACAAAACATCTCCTGAGACCTAACCTTATACCAGAGACTTAAAACCCCAAAGACTGATGTGGAAATGCAAGCTTTTGATAATTTTAGAGCACATGGAAGGCTTCCCAGGTAAAATGAAAGAGATAAAAGAGTCAAGAAAACTCAGATGCACACAATTACAGAGACATGCGTAGCTACTATGTTGGTTTGCTTTGAAGCTTTGAGCATATTTGTTGGCAAGATCAATAGGGGACCTCCTGGTAAACCTCATCAGACATCAGTGAAGTGGGAAATGAGAGAATGAAAAAATAGAAACAGGAAATGAAGAGGGGCTGTTACATATCAGCAGATCCATGACATGGGAAGACTGAGCACTTAATCCATGCACACACCCTACTGTTGACATTATCCCCATTAGAATATGCAAACATCAGACACAGGAAGAGGTCTTTCTCTTGTTCAACCAACGATTAAATTTGAATAAAGTGCGAACTATTAAAGTTGATTAAAGTATTAAACCCTTCCATTTAACCCTCTCACACAGCCTTGCAGGGTGTTCACTCTCGTCTATTGAGTTTTGTTAATTTGAGGAGCGGCAGGCAAAATTGATCCCTGACCGGCAGTAAGGGAAGTTTTACTGGCTCTCAGCGCATGCTCAAAGCCCACTTTAATAAAGCTAGCCTGTCACAAGCCGTTAAAGTTAGAGGTGAGAGCCATAAACAAACAAAGATTCTGTACACGCAATCGCCTTTCACAGCAACCTTCTGAAACCACAGTGCAGAAAACTAAGCCACTCTCACCATAGTCTGTACACGGCTGTAAAACCCACAGCAATTACGAACACTATAATTCACATACGCAACTGATCATTAAAGGTCCTATTAGATGTCTTTTACAGGCATATCGACTTTAGATCTGCTTCTGCCTAAAAAAGTATCAGTTAAGAGTGCCTCACCTTTTTAATTAGTAGTGCTTGCTACTATTGCTCATTGTGTGGATTAGGGGTTTGAACCAAACTCTAAGTATTATGCTTAGGCAGGTAACTGGTCCCTCAACGTCTGTGCTGCGTACGTTAATGGCTCACATTGAGCAGCTTCTTGAGAGATGTTGTGCTTATTACTTGCCTTAACGGTTAGACTGACAATTTCCTGGTTGGACAATAAAATGAGACCAAAAAACCTGCATTGAAGCCATATCTAGGAACAAGAGTTATACTATATTTGACTTGGGCAAGTAAAGGCCAGTTCACACTGCACTGACAAATGCTGAAAAATGCAGACCATTACCAGATTATAGTACAATACAGTAAGTTGTAATTCTAACTAAAAGTGACAATGGCATTGTTTTTTCATGTTGAAAGGTCCTTGTGCACTAAGTCCGAAATTTTCGTATGCGTTTTTTCCCCCCGCATTCGTCATCCTTTCCTATTAAAATGATTGCTATGGATGCGAAAACGCAGGAAGTCGAAACTAGTCCGATTTTTTTTTTTATGATGGACGAAAGTTTTGGAGGCAGTTTGTAAACGTGATTGACACAACGTGAGGTCGTATTAATTTTTTTAACGTGCGAAAATTTGGGGCGGGAATTTCGGACTCAGGGTGCAAGGACCTTAATAGTTTAAAGCTGCTTGCTTTAAAGCAGTCTATTGCATCGTGTTATATAAATAAATGTGACATGACTTGACTGGAGTGCTGATTGCAGAGCTGGTGCAAACATCCACATCTTTATGATCAGATGCTTTCTTAACTGCTGTTTTCCCACCGCTGTCATGTTTGTTGTGAGTTTATTTTGTTATTGAGAGGAAAGCATGCAGCAAGTATTTCTATATTCATCTAAATGCCGCTCTCAGTAAAACGCAGTTTGTGGGTATTTTTAACCCTTAACCGAAGAACGAAAAAGGTTTTGTAAAACTTTCCTACACTCTGCTGGTTTGGATTCGTTTGCACTTTTCATAAGCCTGTCTTCTATTGGATTGCATGTGGGAGGGCTGAATTACAGTCTTGCGTTACAGTGCCACACTGGTCAAACGCGTTATTGCAGGCCCTTACATTAGATCATATGAGATCAAACAACAATTCGACAACATCTAATCATTTTAGACCTAATAGCAACATAGCAATACCCTGACAAGCACCCAGAACAGTTAAGCAACAACATAGCAACACACTAATAACCACTCAGTGCACCTTAGCAACTGTATAGCAATGCCCTTTCATTGTGGAGGTTGTTTTTGCAGGAGCAGGCATGATTTATATTTGCTTTGCATAATGTAAAGTAGTTGAATTCTGGAATTGTGTAATGTTGAAGTGTGAATACAAGATGAACTGTATTGTGGCCTCCACAACATTGTTAGGGATTGATGGAAGGTTCATCTGGTGTATGCAGATAGTCCTTATCGACAGCGGAGTGGATGAGATCTGCTCCCAGACGTGCCAGGTGAGGAGACACTGTCATGGATCATACATTCCCACCGCTTTATATTCAGCCTGTGAAGAATGGGCCGGAATTTCCCGAGACAGTAAATGAGGTGTTTTTAAAAGAAAATTCTGTAATTCTCGAGCTGTCACAACAGAGCAGAGATAGCCTTCAGCTCAGAGATTTCTTGTGCTTCCTGTGCGTCCGGTGATGGGGAGAGGATCTGTCTTCTGAAGTAAAGATCTGAAATTGAATCTTCTTAACTATGGCTCTCTTGGCTGCCAGATCTGAATGTATCTCTCTCCCCATTGCTTTATTCTGTAAATGCTGGGATGTGTTTGTGGCACAGTATCTGTATTCGGTTCTTCCAGTGGACATGAATGGGCGGGTTTGATTGATGAGACCCTGGAGTTAATGATCAGCAAGATACCCACAGCATCAAGGACACAGTTACTAGTTTGAGAGTTATACAGGAAATTGAGTCAAAACATCTGTGGGAAAAATAGGAGTTCACTGGTTAAATGTGTAAACAATTAACCAGTTGATTATTAATCAGTCAGTTTGGGTAACAATGATAGTTATTGCGCTTCGTCTAGTTGTTTTGAATGCATGAATGAGTCCAAAACTCATCCGACAGGGGTCATGTGAATTGAAACTCCCACCAACAATTCATTTTTAAAATGTGTAGTTTGGCTCAATGTAACTTGCGAATTAAGAATGACTTTTACATGACAAAATGTAAAGCTGCTCTGGTTCTACTTGTTTTTTCTGCATATTCATTAGAGGTCGACCGATAGTGGATTTTGCCGATACCGATAGCTAGGTTGGACCACACTGGCCGATACCGATTAATTAACCGATAGTTTTAAAATTGATACTGAACAAAAACTAAAATAGTGCTTTATTAACAAAAACAGTACTGAACCATACTAGTAGTAGTAGTAATAATAATAATAATAATAATAGTAAATGTTGAAATTAACACACTCTAACAAGGAACAATACTTACACAGCTTTCATTAATCTTAATGCTACAAATGGACTAATTTTAAAGTGTTACCATTTCATTTCAACGGTCATGCTTAAAGATGCACATCTTTAAATATATACACAAAGGCTATAGCATTAAAATTATATACATATGGATATTGTACGTATACTCTCACACTTTAGCTGCTTCTATTCTTGAACACTTAATGATTATCTAATCAAAATAAAAGTGCAGCGCTGAGTCTAGAACTCACCGGTATCACACACACTCCGGACGCATCGTGTTCAACTCGAGCAGCGGTCTAAAACAGTTTATTTAATCACCAAACAGACACAAGTTTACTTCAAGAATGAACAACTTGGCATGGATGAGTTTGAAGTTCGGTGTTTAAAAAACGGAGCAAACGGAAAGAGAAAGCGCGACCTATATTATAGCTCTATAAATGAAGCACACAGACTTTATTAGAGCCACAGAAAGACAAACGTTTTGCTGAAAATGCACAATACACAATTCATTATGTACATTAAAAATGATTCGGGACCAATATAATGTAATTTAAAGGAAAATTATGTGAATGGCGCTCTTCTGTCGGCTGCATTTAAATCCGCGTCTGAAGTTTCCCGCTCTGTTTCAGCGTGCAGTATCCCGTGTCTAAACAAATAGCACGTGCTGTCAGTGATTTCAACCACTAGAGGCCGCTCTCGCACTGTGTAATGACAGCAGACCCTTCTCAGCCGCTCCAGCAATGGACGCAACCCGGAAAACTATCAGCATGGATTTTTGCCGATAACCGATAGTTCCAGCAATCAACTATCGGTGCCGATTAATCGGCAAAACCGATACATCGGTCGACCTCTAATATTCATGACTATAAACAACAAAGCAGAAACTCATTGTTTGGACATTCATAGTTGTAAGTGACAGAATGCACTACCAAAAAAAAAAAAACCTTTTACAAGGCACTGGGCCTCCTCTGGGTTTAGTGTTAAATGGCCTTGGCTTTGACTTGATTCGGGAGACTTTCTCTCTCCATAAGTGTGTGCTTTCTGATTACTGATAATGGTGCATGCATAATATGAAAGCCTTTAGCCAGTTGTATGACTGCACTTTCATTATTCTACAGCCTCTTAAAGCCATATGCAAGAGCTGTATTACTAATGGGCCGTATAGTGGAAGGTGACAAAGGAAATGCGACAGGGGAGAAAGCATCAAAGCTACTGAATCCTTCTCTGGTGATGTGCTGTGTGAAGTTATTTTGTCACATTTGGGAGAATCTGCAGTCTTGAAATTGAATGTTTTATTCGCTTTAATGCATCAGATGTTTGTTTAAAAGGCAAAGCTGATACTTATTCATGTTATGTCTCGGAGAAAGCCTATTTTAACTTCTTATGGTGGTACTGACACTGGTGATATTATTTTCTTGTAACACACATGGTCTGTATGACCAGAATCTTATATGACAAAAATGGCTAATTTTATATTATAGTAATATTTTAGCACATTACAGTGATACTATATCTCAAGATCTATCTCATTATCTCTCTATCTCATTCAACCCCGAATTGCTTTATATAGCACATAACCATGCTATAATGTCAAATGTAACAAATGGCAAATGTTAGATATGTATATAAATAAATGGTTACACTTTATTTTAAGGTGTCCTTGTTGCAGTGTAAGTATTAATTTAAGTACGGTGTAATATTAATTAACTACATTTACTGACTATATGGTAAGGGTTAGGATTAGGGTTTGGTTTAGGGCTACTTGAATGTAATTATGCATAAAATCTTTTTATTAGTAGGGAAAAAACATTTCATTAAATTATAGTTTGGTTTGCAGAGATCAAAGCTTGATCTAGCTCAGGACTGTTTTGATTATCATAACCCTATAAGGTATTTTAAGAGAGATTATGTTGTGAATAAAATAGTTTATCCAAAAATAAAACGTCTTATCACTTAACCTTTATTTTGTTTCTTATCCATATGACTTTTTAGTCTTTTATTTTAAAGATTTTAGGCAGAATGATGTGTCATTCAGCTACTTTTTCATATAGCTAATTAAATTGTGAATAAGACAGCTTCTCTGCCATCTCATTTTGTGTGCCAAATATATTCATTTGTATAAATTAATTGTATAACTGTAATTACATAATATGACTTTCAAAAGCTGAAGTGATTACCTTAATTTATTTGTAAAAAAATATGTATAATTCAATATTTTAAGTAATTGCAAAAGCTGAATAATCAATAAATGTCTACGGAGTAATCAGCGAAATAATCGACGATTAGTCGACTAACCGGTCTAATAATCGTTAGATTAATCGATTATCAAAATAATCGTTTGTTGCAGCCCTAGTGGCCAGACCCGCTATCTATTTGCCAACGTAAAGATTGTTTTTCAGCCCTTGAAATTTTACCTGAGAAGATCAGTGTTGGCAGCAGCTGGCCCATGTGTCCCATGTCAGGGGAAGAGGTCGCTACTTACTAGACCAGTGTTTCCCAACCGGGGTGCCGGTTAAAAAAAATAAAAAAATTAAAAATTGTTAAATATCTTAACCCTACTGTTAGACCTACCTGAAAAACTAAAAAGCAATTTATTTAATTCGAAGGCCTGTCGTTATTTTTTATTTGTGCTATCATTATTAATTTCTTTATTTGTTCTTATTTTATTACTGACTGCTTACTTGTCATTTTTTATTCAATTCAAAGTTTGAAATCAAGCTATCTCGTGCTACTGCACCAAAATTACCCCACTGTAAAATAAAAAAAACACTGAGTGAGCAAAAATCTGTGAGATAGCTAGTTATAATGGTAATGAAATAATGTTTACATATGTATAAAAGCCTACATTAAAATCTGTCATATAAATTGGTCTCTTCATTAGAAATTAGCCTACTGATTGCCACCATTGATGGACAAAATTTTTTAATAATATTAAAAATATCTGTATGACAGTATATTCTGCAGTTCTTCCCTGTTGTACCGAATATCTATACTTTTCAAATTATCATATCAAAGTTAGAAATTCAAATATTGTGACAAAATTAATTTTGTAGGGTGCCACAAGTTTGTTAAAATTTCCAAAGGGTGCCGCGACTAAAAAAAGGTTGGGAAACACTGTGCTAGACTGTAGTCCGGCACCCTGATGAGCATTTAGGGCTATCCAGGATGCTCTGGAGTCCTGTGGGATGGACCAGACTTGATTTTTATTCAACTTTTATTAGTGCCAAATTCAGAGACACTAGCTTGTAACTCCTTTAAGTAAATGTTTTCAATTTTTTACATCATATTATTCTGGATTTGAATTGGCCCATCCTTTAAGTGCCTGTCTCTCAGCTTTCTACATTTTATTACTTCAGGATAAGTGAACTGTCACAAAAAGTGACAGTCCCTGATGGGAGGTCATTCTCAACTTGTCAGCGGACACCAGACAGTGTCTTTTTTGGCAGACGGCAACCCTCTGTTTTTTGGGGACGACTTTTTTTCTAATTTAGAATGCATAGCTACCGGGAGATGTGCCGGCCGTTCTGCACGTTAAGCTCCTCTCACCAGAATTTAGAGTGCAGACTCAAAAAACCTCGCCTACAAGGGCATTATTCCCCCGCTCTCCTTTATCAGCCTCCACAAAAGTGGGTCTCAGTGCTGCGATTTCATGCTTTCAGCTTACTAATAGAATTATACAAAATACCATTACCCTGGGAAGGACACTGCCGCACAAAAATGAAGGCAGAGCTCATTTTGGCCGACTGAGTGTTTTTGCAACAAAAAAAAGAGAAAACTTTTTCCTTGCGAATCACACTGCACTGTGATCCTGCACACAATAAAAAGCTCTGATATGCTATTTGTCCCTTTGGGTTGTTTATTGTTTACTGTGTATTTGCATGGCTGTTTTGTCAGGATCATTGGTTTCAGGCCTTGAACTTCAAGAGCGTGCAGTGATTTTCGATATTTTCTTCTAGCCTCCATTGTAGAAAAAATAAAATGATCCAGCATGTTATTGAAACCAATAATTCGCCCAAAATGAAAATAATCTTTATGTACTCATCTTTTTATTTACTCTTTTGTTTTTACAAACCCATATGATTTTCTGTAGAACACAAAAGTGTGAATGTAAAAGTAAATGAGGATGGGGCTGTCAAGCTTCAAAAAGGAAGCTAAAAGGACCATGAAAGTGTCATTAAAAGAAGAACAGACTGAAATGTAAGTTGAAATTTAAGAAATGCTACTTATAATCTTCCAATCTAGTGAGGTGTTGCTGTTTGACTAGATCACTGACTGAGTTTAACTCTAGAATCAGATGAGTCTGGTTTGTGAACAAATCATTCAGACTGTTTGTGTGAACTGAATCAACTGATTCATTGAAAAGATCCATTTTAGATGAATGATTCAATCACAAAATCAGGTATCTTGAATACGTATGAATATATTCAGGAAAGCTAAGGCTGATGTCAAGATTTTCAACTTAAATTGTGTTCTGTTTCTTTCACAAATCTACCCTATAGCTTCAGAAGACCTATCCATAAATTGTGGACCATGATGCTATGGTGCTTTTTTTTTGTCATTTTGTAGTAGCCAAGATATTTTTTAGAAAATCACATTATGTGTTCCAAAGAAGAAAGAAAGTCATACAAGGTTGGAATGACATGAAGATGAGTAAATGATGACAGAATTTTCATGATTGGGTGAGCTATTCCTTTAATTGATGTACCCAATGGCACTCTGTTTACTCAGGTGCCTCTCCTTCCCTTGTTTCTCCTCTTCATCTTCTCTCTCGCTCGCTCATTCTCTCTCTCTCTCTCCCTCTCTTTGGTGAATAATGAACAAACCCTTTGAAAGCAGATGTTGCCTCTTCATCAGCCTCTTCAGAGAGACCCTCTTGAAAAAAATTAGTTTGTTTAAAAAAGAAAAAAGAGATAGAAGAGCAGCATCAAAGTGCCGACTGACTGATGTTAAAAATGGCCAAACCGTGGCGGTGTGACAGAAACAATACCTCTGGCACATCTCTGGCTAAGCACCATGAACGATAATGATATTAGGCATGGCCCAATGAAAATCCCCAACCTGACCCTAAAGAAATCCTCTTCATGTGCCTTTTTTTTAGACGTCTTCTACTCGGCCGCCATGTTGATGAAACAGTTGTAGGAAATAAAATGATTCCGTTGGTTATTTAAATGAATAGTTCACCAAATAATGAATCTTCTGTCATTATTTAATCTTTGTCAAGATTAATATATACACTAGAACTATATTCCAATTGTTCTGAAGCCATAGCATTGTATAACAAGTGTGATGACTGTACTTTTATGATGCTTTCATGGTGCTTTTGCATGTTTTGAAGCATGTAAGCACCAGTTCCTATTCATTGTCATTGCATGACAAAGGTTTTAGGTATTCTACTCCTATCTGTTTTAAGTTCGTCATGGACTATTCATGTTACCGAACATCTCATGATGATGTGGGAAGAAAAACAAGCGGTCAATAATTAAGCCAGGGAGAAGGAAGGCTGGGTTAAGAGGCTAGTCTTTTATAGTAGAAACAGAAAATCCATAAAATAAATGATTCCACCATCCTCAAGAGGTCAGCTCATGATTTTCATGGAAATGCAGCTTCAAAGAAACTTGTGCATATTAGCATGCATCAGCTCTTGTAAATCAAGAAGGCTTTGGCCTTTGGATCTAATGAGAACATATTGAAGTATTTTAGTTGAAAACATGTCAGATCGCATATCTTTTATCCAATCAATACTTTGCAGATTGAATCAAAAGGATATGGAATAAAACTTGCAACAGCTTGTGCTCTAAACGAACAAGAAATCAATAATGAAAGAATGTCTACAGATATCTACTATTTTCTGTTTTGCATTCACAGCCAGCTCATCAGCAAATAGTCTTTCGAACATGTACTTTTACAAACTCATATTTTTAGTGGTCACTTGAAAAAGTCAGATTTCACATTCACAATTATGAGTTTCCTTGGCCAGAACTGTTGCTGAATGGTTGAGTGTCTTACTACAAAGTCATCAAATAGTAGACCATCATTGTTGAAAACTGGCAAAGTGATACTCAACCTCTCTTTTTTTTCCAATCTGACTCTTGACAGGGAACCTAACTCTCCATGAAAGATTGAAGACATGAAAGACATTCTGAAAACATCTGAGTAGGAAGGATAGAATGAGTTTAGCTTACACCTAAATAAGAAAAGCAAGCTTCCTGACAGCAGCTCACTCATTGGTGGTGCATGTCTTCTCAACAGAGGACACAATATGAACAGTTGCATTCCCTGCAGCGGCTGACCCCCTGACGTTTCTGCTTTGTTGCACATGTTGGCGATGTTAAAGTTGGTGGTGTGTATTCCCGTGGCAGGATGAGAGTTTTTGAAGTCATTTTACACCTATGGATTCAACACTTCGGCCCGGTCTGCAAGATGATTGAACATAATCAAAAATGAAATACAGAGTTATACTACTTTCTAAATGTCTTAAGCCACTTTTGCTTGGTTGATCGCAGGTGCTTCTTGTGTTATTTTTAATGAACCCCCTTTTTTTTCTTAATACAGGACGTGACCTCCCTAAAGCATCTTCCTGAATAGTTCTGCTTGACTAGAGCGTATTAATCACGTTAAATGTTCCAACCGGGTCATTTGTCAGGGGGTTAATCAGGGCGGTATTTGTCAACCTCTGACTCCAAGGTCAGGTGGAACCCCAGGCCCAATGATAGTTAATAATCGAGATGGGACACTAGTAATTATTGCATCCGGATGATAAAAAGAAAAGTACTTGGCCAAAAAAAAAAAAAAAACCTTTACATCATCAGATTATTGCCACCTGAATCATCAAATTTTAAATCTGAAAATGAAAATCATTAAAATTATTTTTAAATACATAAAAGGGAGGGCTTATTGAACAAAATGACTGATTGTCTTTTTCTTCTTCTTGTTTTTTCTAAGTTATTTTTCTAAGTAATATCTAAGTAATAATAATTCTTCTTAATGTATTGCTCATAATTCTTGTCAACACAGAAAAATCATATTTTGACTTAAAAGACAATTTAATATTGGTAAAACAGTCAATGTATTTGCTACAGGGTTTTGTCCATTTTTTAATATGATAATTTTCCTAAAATAAAATGCAAAAATTATTTTATTAATTAATGCTGCTATAGTGTTTATTATTATTAGATTTACTAGATTTAGCTGTTATTAGCTTTTATTTTTATATTTTTAGTTTTAATTTTATGTTTAGTTGGTTTTGGTAATTTGTTTATGCGCTTTTATAATTGTTTTTGATTTTAACAAAACAAAAAAACTAAAACACACACACAAACACACACACATTTTATGTATATTCAATTTGGGTTTATTTTATTTTTATTTTAGTTTTAGTAATTTGTGTACTGCAACTGATTTTATTGCAGTTACGGAAGGGATTATCTCTAAGTTATCTAAAACTAATATTTTATGTCAGTCAACAAGTGTGATTTTTTTAAATAGTTTTACTTGACAACAAAAACAACACTGGATAATTGTGTATAGTATATTTATTAATAAAAAAAAAAAAA
>NW_015548240.1:2119033-2130140 GCF_001515605.1 Sinocyclocheilus anshuiensis | reverse complement strand
CGTTTTCTTTATATAAAACATTAAATCCAATATGTTTCATTTGACCCAAATTAAGCAATCATGTAATTTTTTGGAGGTTCATGCAGGAAGTAAAGCACCTTTATCACACAGCTTGAGTACAGTATGCGTTGCGAGTGCTTTAGCCTCTCTTCTCTCACCTTGAAAATTGTTACTCACTCTTGGCAAGCTAACATTGCTCACATTTTTCCCTCTATCGGTGATGATTTTCTGGTAATTGTTGGCATCTCACAGGTGTGTGTGAGCTCCCGTCTAGACACCGCCGGTCTTATATTAGAGATCATAAGAGGCATGACTGTCACTTACGGTGTGAGAACTGTGTAAGGCCTGTGAGTATTTGGAGGGGGGGGGTCTGTGTTTTTGACAGGGGAATGCTGAAATAGCGTGTTTTATTGCACCTCTGAGTGTAAAACCCAAGGCCGCTGGGAAAATGTTTGTGCCTTCTGTGTGAGCAAGCGTGTTTAACGAGCAAAAGGAGAGGAAACGGCCACCTTGTCATGAACGCGATGCACACACAAAGCTCAGTTTCAAGTGTGAAAGTGACTCACTTAGTCAGCAGACAGGCTCTCTGTCACTTTGTGATGTACCTTTTGTGTTTGTTCTTCCAAGAACATGACATCCTGTTATTTGGCCTGAGTATAAACTTCACTCTGCAACTCATCCCATATACCGTTTGTGATTCAGACATGAATGATTACCTCAAATTGTGTGACTTATTGAGAAGAGGTGCGAAAAATACTTTTCAGCTGGATGATTTTCCCACAACAACCACCTATCAACAAGCAACGACTCTGAACACCCTAGTAACCACCTAGCAACGTGGCAACCATCTAGCAAAATGCTGACAACCATTCAGAACACCTCTGCTTAGCAATGTCCTAGTAACCGCTCGTAACACCCTAGTAACCACCTAGCAACGTGGCAACCATCTAGCAACATGCTGATAACCATTCAGAACACCTCTGCTTAGCAATGTCCTAGCAACCTCTCGAAACACACTAGTAGCCACCTAGCAATATAATGACCATTTAACATACCTTAGCAACTGCATACCAATGCTCTGGCAACCACCTAGCAAAATACTGACAACCATTCAGAACACCTCTGCTTAGCAAGGTCCTAGCAACCATTTGGAACACCCTAGTAACCACCTAGCAACATGCTGACAACCATTCAGAACACGTCTGCTTAGCAAGGTCCTAGCAACAAACTAACATAAAGATTTTAAACCCCTTAACAACTGAATGCCAGCACTCTGGCAACTACCTAGCAACATAGCAATGACAACCAACACCAACACCCTGACAACCACCAGGCATATCTTAGCAACCAACTAGCAACATGTTATCGACCATTCAGACCATCTTTACATCTGTCTTGCAACCACCCACAACAATCTAGAACAACACCTACCCACAAAACAACAGTTTAAAACACTGTAGAAACTGCATACTAATACCCTGGCAGTCACCTAGAAACATAGCAACCATTCAGAACATTGTATAAACTGCATACCAACCACCAAGAACAGACTAGCAGCATGCTTATTCAGTTATTCAGAACGCCTTAGCTTCTGCGTAGCAGCTCCCTCGCAACCACCTAGCAATATAACAACTGTGCAGAACACCTTAGCAACTGCATTCCAACACCCTAGCAACCACCTTACTAATATAGCAACCATTCAGTAGATCTTAGAAGTCACCTAGCAACATGCTAACAGCCATTCAGAGTACATTTACATCTGCGAAGCCCAGCCCTGGCAACCACTCAGAACAATCTGGTAAACACTTATCAACACAACAGCAGCTTAAAACACTGTAAACAACTGCATACCAATCACCAAGAACACCTTAGCAACTACATAGTAACATGCTTACAGTCATTCAGAACGTTTCTGCTAAGCAACTGCATAGCAACTCCCTGGCAACCACCTAGCAATAAAACAGCTGTTCAGAACACCTTAGCAATGGCATCCCAACACCCTAACAACCACCTCCTAACATAGCAACCATTCAGACCACCTTAGAAACCACCTAGCAACATGTTAACAGTCATTCAGAGCACTTTAGCTTCTGCATACCGTTTCCCTGGCATCCACCCAGAACACCATTACGAACAAGCGTTCAGAACACCTTAGCAACTGCATAACCACTCCCTGGCAACCACCTAGCAATGTAGCAACCATTCAGAACAGCTTAGCAAACATCTAGCAACATGCTAATTAGAGCCCGACCGATGTATTGTTTTGCTGATTTTATTGGCCGATATGAGCCTGTCGCAGATATATCGGTATCGGCGAATATGCCGCTGATATGCCACCGATATGAATTTTTTTTACAGAACATAAAACGCAGATAAAATGCTTTTTAAATGGTGTAGTTACGTAATTTGTCCAGTAGAGCACGCTCCATTGTTTGCTACTGGCGACTTGGATGAAACGCTTTAAAGCTTAAGTGTATGGAATACCATTGAAACTTTGAACGGCCGTATTTCGTAACGGCGTGGCGGATCTGCACCAAATTCGGGGGATCCTTTCAGCTCGAGGAACCCTCTCGAACGCCGAATTGAGTGTACGTCTCGAGGCACCCTTTCGAATGAGACCACCCCGCGTCGATAGCCCCCGTGGTCCGGGAGTTACGGGCCGACCGATCTGTCGATCCCGGGGGGCTACCGACGCATGGAGGGTGGCGTTCGAGAGGGCTCCTCGAGCTGAAGGGTTCCCCCGAATTTGGTAGAGATCCACCACCGTGTTCGCGAGATAGTGACACCAGCCAACACTTTCACTTCAGTAAGGAGATCTCTTGTTCAGGCAGCAGCATTCAAGCGTTGTCTTATTCGACCGTAAGTGCCCTGCGAAGTGGACTTCACATGATATTCTGCCATGATTCCAGTCTGAATGGAACGTACACATTACATTCAAAGGGCACAAAGTGCGTGAGACATAAATTTAAATTGTATTTATTTACAGAGGTATATTATGTCACACTTCTCTAGTAAGTTTCGTCTGTGTGTGAAGACAGTAGCGCAAATCCATGAATGAATGTTCCGAAGTGAAATAAACTTCAACGAAATAAAGTTGAATAATATATTCAACTATAGTTCTCCCTAAGAACACCTTAGCAACAGCACAGCATCTCCCTGGCAACCACACTTAAACCCCTTAACATGTTTTGCACTGGCAAGCACCACTGAAATATATGACATCATGCCTTTCATTCTGCCAGCTTTGATAATTCACTGTATTTCAGATTACATAACACTCTTCTTTTAATGTTCTTTCTTTCAGATGATATTAAGGTGGTCTAGTCTTAAGGATCTTATCCGTACCAGTTTAAATCTTGAGACTCTAGCGTGCCCCCCAGAGCCTGTATTCTTTCTTAGCCACAATTATCATTCTTTTAATGAAATGGCCTGGCGTTTAGCAAACATGTTATGAAAGGATAGTTTCTAATAGAACTGGGACACCTCCTCCCCCATCTCTGGAGGATCTAATTAAACTAAACTAGTTTCCAACCCGTTCTAAATGACTTCAGAAAAACCCATTCATTATGTCTGCCCTCCAGTCCTGTTAGAAATATACTCAAACATTATATTTATCAATTAAATAGGTTATTAAATGGCTTAAGTGTTGTTGAGAAATATGCTGCGTCTGAACCCTCGAGAGTTGGGTTGCTTTCCGTCACATCATTAGAGTAATGCGGCTACTGGACATGAGCGTTCATGCTTAAGCCCAGAATAAATGTGTTTATGAGTCTGTTAGGCATATCAAATAATTAATCCTGATCTCAGGTTCTCCAAGGTAACATTTTCTGTAGTTTTTCCATCAAATTTGACCTGAGCGCAACAATTCGATAAACTAATCCACCTTCTCCACTCCATCTGATGAAAGTGTAAACCCATTGATCAACAGCCGACTGCAAACAGAGACTTCTCTCTGCTGCCATAGCAACAGTATAGACCTTTAACTGTGTATTTACCAAATAACACTGATGCACGCTAGCCGATTTTGTCTCGTACGGGACAAAGAAACATTATCGGCTACGTGTAAATCTGGTGTCTTTGTCTCATCGCTTTTGTTTCCTGGTGCGAACGGTAGGTGGTCTGCATCCAAATCTAGTCAATGAGAGGCGCAAACCCATTAGACCTCAGGTGTGGCTATGACTGTGCTGAATAAATCAATTTCTCTGCAGGCTTTCCTCATCGCCACACTCACCATAATTCATCCGGTCTCAAGTCCATTTGGCTAATAGCGATGGGGCAGAGATGTCCAACGAGGCCACTGATTGGCTGTCTCTTGTCTGTGCAGGTTCATCCAAGACCTCTTAGCTGAGGACAAGGAGGTTTATATGTTCTGACAGAGACAAATGGCTCGAGAGAGAGCGAGAACGATAGAGAAAGAGATTTAGACAGTGAGAGGTGAGATAATCTTTGAGTCGGCTGAAAATGAGCCCTGCCGGACTGCTAGGTTGTGCCTCCCTGATTAGAATTGCAGATAACCCAGACAATGAGGTGAGACTGAGCTACTGGTGCTGGAGCTTTGAGTGACAGCAGGAACAGCTCTGAAGCTCCTGGCCCGGTCTGTGTGTGTGCTCACTCTGACGGCCAATAGACGCTTTCAAATAGATCGAGCAAGAGGAAACCATTTATTTGAAGCGCTGTGCATCCACTGCACCCTAACAGATGCATTTATGAGATAATCTAAAGGGGATGTTTTATCTTGTGAACGAACTGTGATTATTGTCTAAAAGTAGGCTTATATCAAGTGGGTTAATGAGCAGCAACAAGCATAAAAGTAATGTTTAAAGGGTTAGTTCACCCAAAAATGAAAATTCTGTCTAATTACTTACCCTCATGTCGTTCCAAACCTGTAAGACCTTTGTTCATCTTCGGAACACAAATTAAGATATTTTTGATGGAATCTAAGAGCTCTCTGACCCTCCATAGACAGCAATGATCAACGCACAGAAACGTAGCAAGGACGTCTGTAAAATAGTCCATGTGACATCAGGGGTTCAACCGTAATTTTACAAAGCTACAAGAATACTTTTTGTGCACAAAGAAAACAATAATAACATTATTTATTCAGCAATTCTTCTCCCCGAGTTACTGTCTTCTGCCATTTTGGAGAGTACCCCAGAACGTAATCAACATAATGAGCATTGTTTGCTTTCAGCATGCGTGTACTGTAGCTGAACGTAATCAGCGTTGTTTACGTTCAGTTTGTGTTCCAAAGATGAAGGTAGGTCTTACGGGTTTGGAATGACATAAGGGTGAGTAATTAATGACAGAATGTTCATTTTTGGGTGAACTATCCCTTTAATCAACTAAAATGGATGAACGAGAGTAACGTTACAGGTAGGGTTTGGGAAACAACTGTTTTACATGGAATAACATTTAAGATATTTTCGCAACATGCATTCTTGCTGTGATATGGATGGGACATTGTACAAAAAATAAAAATACAAAACAAAATAAAATAAAATAAAATAAAATAGAATGAAATAAAATATAAACTGGCAAAATTTAATGCACTATGCAACAACGCCACAACACTGCTAATGAATAGCTGCTAATGCTTAAAATAAATTTTAAAAAATGAAACACGGGAGCATTGTATTCTGATTCCCGAATAAATGACTGTTATCAAACCATTTAGTTAATTCCCAAATGATTGACTGTTTTGAGCCAGATCTTTTTAACGAAGCAAACCATGAAACGTATCCATGGTAGTCCGTTTCCCGAATGAATGACTCCTTTGAACCAATTATTTTTAGTGAATCAAACAGACACAGGTTACAACCTACTGTCTTATGTAGTACTTAAAGCTTGTGAGACTTAAAATAAGTGTAATTATTGACTGGGTGTTCATATCACAATGTGCAGTTAAATATAAACACGTATTTTATTAGTATATAAAAAAAAAAAAATAATGAAATATGTGACCACATTTTTTATTTGTTTGTTTAGTAGTATTATTTAATATAATTAAGGCCAGTTATTGGATTGCATTTATGTGCCTGTGAAAAGGTTTTTAATTTATTGAGTTTTACATAATGTATTATCAAAATTATTTTGTAATTTGACTGTGGGATTGCTTTGTAGTAGTTTTTGATTCCCAAAAGTTGACTCCTCATATAGTAAGTACTAAAATGAACATTTATGGATTAAATAAGGAACCACAATCGGAAAATTCCTCATGATTCCCATCTCAAGTATTTTATATATATTGGACTCTTGAGGTATTGGAGTAGCATTTTTCTTTCCAGGAGCCATGGCCCAATGACAGGAAGTGCAACAACCTTGGCCCTTAAAGGTGAAGTTGTCTCAGTCAGCATGTTTGTTTTAAACAAAATGTGGCCCTTTGGACGAATGCGTAGCCCCTGGAGTGACCTTCATGATACAGCTTCCAGTAGGAAGCAGTATTTCAAATGGTCAGTTCATTCTGTGAGCTCTGCTTAGAGGACAGCAGAAATGTGACTGTGGTTCGAGTCCTTGAAGGTTTCACCCAGTGCACACACATCACCAACACACACACACACACACACACACACATTCACAGAAAAATAGTGTCAGAATCCACCACATGTCATTTCCAACTGACATGCTGGACATGTTCTGTCTCTTAAATGAACCTCAGGGAATTCGCTGCTGAATATTCCTCCGCTATTGGGCTGACAGGAAGCACTAGAGCTGCCCTCGGAGCTCATGGGCAAATCTGGCACCGGTAAAGACAGATCTCTCCACCTCAGCCAAACCAGCTGTCTTAGTCTGCCAACTCAGTCAATCCTTGATAAGCATGGGTAGGAATGCAGCCATTTCGGAGATGAATATTGACTTATTTATTTTATATGATTTTTTCAACATATCAGTAAAACCTTTTTATAATAAGATGACATTCGGCTCCATATATTAAATTAAATAAAAATCCAATATATAAAGTCAGAGGAATAACACTTGTAGATTTCATTGACAGTAGCTTCATTTCAGTCACGAGAGAGTGTTGGTATGAATATGTGCAAGATGATCCAACTAGATTATGAATGCCTCATCTGATTTCACCTCATTACCTCATTTAAATGTCATAACCTTTAACACAGCTGATTATCCCTCTCATTGAAATACTGCCACAAAGTAAAGCTTTCTCTGTGTGCTTAAAGGGCATTTAAAAGTCGTATGCGCTCAGCCCGATAACACAAATTCTGTTTGGGCCTTTTAAATTCACACCGTGTATTTGATTTGCTGCAGGGCTGTTGGCACTGACACATCAAAAATGAATCAAAAGAGAAAAATAGAAATTTTGGAAGCATATCGAAAGAGTTATAATTATACTTTTCTGCAGTTTCCGTCCCCGTTTCTGTTTTTGGCTCAAAATATATTTACCCCACTGAGATTATTATTATTATTTTTTTCCCGCTCTTCCTAATGTGCTTTCATATCAGCTTTTGGTGCTGCGAGCAATTAATTTGTTGAATTGTGATATATTGTTTTAAGATACAACTCGTGTTAATTGGAATTCAGAGAGCGACTGCCACAGGGTTTTGGGATAATAGTTGCTGTTTCTCTTCAGTCACTCTTCAGTGGCACTTGTACACTAAAGGCGGTTTTATAACAGGAAGTCCTGCATGAATGCTTGTGTTGAGAGGGAGAGGGTAAAGAAAAAGTGATGAGTCAGGCGTGGAGGAACACGACTGAATGAGAAGGCGACCAAGCGTGCTGGCCATTATGTGTATCCTTCCTGTCAATCATAAGCCAGACTGACAGTTCACACAATTGCTTTAACAGATGATCTTCAGGGAGAAGACCCTCAGCCTTTCTGAATTGATCATGACATCAAAAACATTTCTTTGGATGTGCAAAATTTATTTTATTCCCACTCGACACAGTTGTTTTATTTTGACTCAACTCTTTGAAGCATGTACTACTTTAAATGGTCTAAATAGAGTTTCCAATATTTGGTGTGAAATAGTCCTGCAAGTATTGGTGCTCGTCGCTCCCCCTTCCCCCATAGAAAAATGATAGTGTTAATTAAGAAGACCAGCAGGAACAGACTGGGATCAAGATGATATAAGTATTAAAGGCCTGCTCGTGCTAATGCGCTGCACTTTAGCTGTGGGCTCAGGATGGCAGAACCCTGGAAACCCACAATCTTGCCTCCATAGATGTCTGTAGTTTATATCAACCAGTTCTTTTCCTCAAGAGTCGCAGGCAGCTCCTCGGTTTCATAAACTGCTCCTCTGTTTCATGAATGCATTTTTAAAGCACATTGACATTTTTGTTCTTTTTTAAGATTATAGACAGTATTTTGTCAATCGGAGAAAACTTTTAGAAAGCTTATTAGTTTTATTTTTTTCTTTTGTGGTTTGAATCTCAGACGTTTTGACAAGTGCAGAAAAATTCGGAAAACATATAGGTTTTTTTTTTTTTTTTTTTTTTTGCTTTTTGTTTTGTTTTCATGTTTTTCATGTCTCGTATTTTTGTAAATATTGTTTTGTTTTGTTTTCAAAAATGTAAATGCAAAATAACACCTGTTTGGATTTGTTTCATTTTGATTCACAGATTTGTTTATTTATTTATACACCATCATTCAAAAATGTTTTTCTTTTTTCTCTCAAGGATTTAACAGTCTTTTTCAGGAAGGATGCATGAAATCATAATTTAGACATTTATAATGTTAGAAAAGATTTCTAATTTAAATAAATGCTGTTCTTTCGAACTTTCCGTTCATCTAAGCATGAAAAGAAAAGCCAAAAAAAAAAATGTATAAGTTTTTACAAAAAAATAGTTTTTCTGTTTTCAGCATTGATAATAATTAAACGTAAAAACGTTTATTGAGCACCGAATCAGCTTATTAGAATGAATTCTGAAGGATCATGTAAAACTGAAGGATAATTTAAATTCAGCTTTGCCATCACATGAATACATTAAAATAGAAAAAGGTTAATACCAATTGTTATAATATTTCATAACGGTACTATTTTTACTGTATTTTTAATCAAGTAAACACAGCCTCAATGAGCATAACACTTCTTTTAAAAACAATAATTGCATCGAGCTGCGCCCAAACTTTCGAACGAAAGTGTGTATTTGTTTTTTTCTATGACCGAAAATTTGTTTTTGTTTCAGAAGTTTGTTTTGTTTTCAATAAAACAGACCATCAAATAAATAAAATTCACCCCACTCAGAAATATTACAGTATTTGAAGAGCAAAACATCAGTCGTCATTTGGAAATTTATCAAATAGATCAAATTCATCCCACTCAGAAATACTACAGTATTTGAATAGCAAAATATTCAGTTGTCTGTTGGAAACTATTCTGAAGAACCATTTAACTGTTTAAGATAGACATCTTCCTCTAAATGTTTATGCAACTCGTGTGGCACTGGTGTTTTTGCTTCACCCTGAAGGTGCTCGGTGCTCAGGGCCGGCGCCGGTCAGCACGAGGCCAGTGATTTGTGCCGTAAAGCTGGGCCTGCAGAGGGCAGGAGGAGGTGTGTAGGGGAGCGCTGGGTGTTTTAGTGGGCAGCTGCTAATGCTTAATCTCTCCCATGCTGACACCGGCTGAATTAATTGATAGTGTTCTCTGGAAGTCTGCTGGAAAGTTGTCAGGGCCCGTCAGATAAATCACTGGACAGGATTCCTCTCTATCGTTTACTGACTCTGGCCTCAGCCGCCTCGGTCTTTGTGTGTTCATGTGGCCGCTCACAAGAACGGGGGTTAGAAAGAAAGAAAAATAAAGCCCAGTCAAAAGAGTGGGGTTTTGTTTGCGTGTGTTCAGTGGATTGTTACTTGTTTTCCCACCCAGTGAGAAACTGAAATGTATAACCAGTTGTACCGAAAGCAGTACAGTACATTGTCGGTTTCTTAATTTCCTTTTTGTGAAAGTACGAATGTAAATTTTAATCTCAGTTGAAATTTCCACTGGAAGTAAGAAAGTCAACTTAAAATGTTTATAAAGGATGGAGACAAAGGTGCATCTTCACCTATTTTTCACAATTAAGACATAAACTAATCTGAAGTTTGCATGGCTAAGTATGATTTCCTGTTTTACAAGAACATTCCTGACCCTGTATTCATTCTCCATAGTGACTGATACTTGACTAGCTAAAAACTTGGATTCTGTAGTATAATATACTTAGCCTTTACTAATTATGACCGAGAGCAGCAAAGAAGATTAGGACGATAGGAAAGAAAAATACAAGGATTACACTAATAGTAGCTAATGTATAAACAGCAGCAATGTAGATTAATTTGTGTAGTCACTACTAAAAAGGCTCTTCCAGCTCTGGCTTATGTACACATGCATTATTTCTAGGGCTCACAGTGAACACTTTGGAGAGGAATTGATATTGGAGTAGTTATTTTAAAGATGACATGAAATGGTTTGGCGAGTGCAGTTTTCTTTCCCATGCTGTTGCACTTCATTTTGCAGTTCATTTTAAATGTGTAAAGGTTTATTTATTAACTTTTAGGAGTATACAAGCATTTAAATCACTTTAATTCTAATAGATATGGAATAAAAATCACAAAACTTTTGGTTTTTATAGATCTGCAGAGTAGCTTACAAAACCAATTTTCATTCTAATGATTTATTTGAGCAGTTCTGCTGTTCCTTCTTAATAAAAAAGGGGAAAATAAATTCCTATTGGATTATTCTCACAAAAATCTGATGTATGAAACATTGATTCAGTCTTAATGTTTACCACTGCAACAATGTGTTTATTTTTGGCATGGGCCTTATTGATGTTTACACTCTCAACAACCACTGCGCTCTTAATGAGATTAACACATAAAAATCAATTAAACTTTCACTAAAAAACAGTGTTCAAACCAAAGCAAGCGTGTACCGCAAGGGTATTGTTTCACTGTCACATTTGCCTCCTAATGTTACGCGATGTCGCGAACGATTCTAGCCCATCACAATGACATTGAATGTCAAAAGCCATCTCATCCAATCTCCGCACAAATATTCTCTGCTAGATCAGCCTACGCAATGTTACTTCATCCTTTTTTCTTGCTTGAGTTATGCCAGGCAGCAATAGCTTAACCCTGATCAATGACAGGGTTTTTAGTTTTACAGTTCTTTTGAGC
>NW_015548240.1:2112201-2113875 GCF_001515605.1 Sinocyclocheilus anshuiensis | reverse complement strand
TATAAGTATTAAAGGCCTGCTCGTGCTAATGCGCTGCACTTTAGCTGTGGGCTCAGGATGGCAGAACCCTGGAAACCCACAATCTTGCCTCCATAGATGTCTGTAGTTTATATCAACCAGTTCTTTTCCTCAAGAGTCGCAGGCAGCTCCTCGGTTTCATAAACTGCTCCTCTGTTTCATGAATGCATTTTTAAAGCACATTGACATTTTTGTTCTTTTTTAAGATTTAACTTTTTTTTTTTTTTTTTTTTTGCTTTTTGTTTTGTTTTCATGTTTTTCATGTCTCGTATTTTTGTAAATATTGTTTTGTTTTGTTTTCAAAAATGTAAATGCAAAATAACACCTGTTTGGATTTGTTTCATTTTGATTCACAGATTTGTTTATTTATTTATACACCATCATTCAAAAATGTTTTTCTTTTTTCTCTCAAGGATTTAACAGTCTTTTTCAGGAAGGATGCATGAAATCATAATTTAGACATTTATAATGTTAGAAAAGATTTCTAATTTAAATAAATGCTGTTCTTTCGAACTTTCCGTTCATCTAAGCATGAAAAGAAAAGCCAAAAAAAAAAATGTATAAGTTTTTACAAAAAAATAGTTTTTCTGTTTTCAGCATTGATAATAATTAAACGTAAAAACGTTTATTGAGCACCGAATCAGCTTATTAGAATGAATTCTGAAGGATCATGTAAAACTGAAGGATAATTTAAATTCAGCTTTGCCATCACATGAATACATTAAAATAGAAAAAGGTTAATACCAATTGTTATAATATTTCATAACGGTACTATTTTTACTGTATTTTTAATCAAGTAAACACAGCCTCAATGAGCATAACACTTCTTTTAAAAACAATAATTGCATCGAGCTGCGCCCAAACTTTCGAACGAAAGTGTGTATTTGTTTTTTTCTATGACCGAAAATTTGTTTTTGTTTCAGAAGTTTGTTTTGTTTTCAATAAAACAGACCATCAAATAAATAAAATTCACCCCACTCAGAAATATTACAGTATTTGAAGAGCAAAACATCAGTCGTCATTTGGAAATTTATCAAATAGATCAAATTCATCCCACTCAGAAATACTACAGTATTTGAATAGCAAAATATTCAGTTGTCTGTTGGAAACTATTCTGAAGAACCATTTAACTGTTTAAGATAGACATCTTCCTCTAAATGTTTATGCAACTCGTGTGGCACTGGTGTTTTTGCTTCACCCTGAAGGTGCTCGGTGCTCAGGGCCGGCGCCGGTCAGCACGAGGCCAGTGATTTGTGCCGTAAAGCTGGGCCTGCAGAGGGCAGGAGGAGGTGTGTAGGGGAGCGCTGGGTGTTTTAGTGGGCAGCTGCTAATGCTTAATCTCTCCCATGCTGACACCGGCTGAATTAATTGACTGGAAGTCTTGGAAGTCTGCTGGAAAGTTGTCAGGGCCCGTCAGATAAATCACTGGACAGGATTCCTCTACTGACTCTGCCTTATATTTTTTTTAGTTTTTTTTTTTAAATATTTTTATTTGTTTCATATATATATAATGTATGTGTGTGTGATTTTAAATTTTAAATGACACTCTTAGTCCTTCATAAATATTTTGGCTAGATTTGGAGAAAGACTATTTCAAGTAGACACTCGATCTTTGATCGAACTGTTAAAATGTTCAGTGGTTTTTTTTCGTTTAGT
>NW_015548240.1:2109765-2112016 GCF_001515605.1 Sinocyclocheilus anshuiensis | reverse complement strand
GCAGGAATGTAGATTAATTTGTGTAGTCACTACTAAAAAGGCTCTTCCAGCTCTGGCTTATGTACACATGCATTATTTCTAGGGCTCACAGTGAACACTTTGGAGAGGAATTGATATTGGAGTAGTTATTTTAAAGATGACATGAAATGGTTTGGCGAGTGCAGTTTTCTTTCCCATGCTGTTGCACTTCATTTTGCAGTTCATTTTAAATGTGTAAAGGTTTATTTATTAACTTTTAGGAGTATACAAGCATTTAAATCACTTTAATTCTAATAGATATGGAATAAAAATCACAAAACTTTTGGTTTTTATAGATCTGCAGAGTAGCTTACAAAACCAATTTTCATTCTAATGATTTATTTGAGCAGTTCTGCTGTTCCTTCTTAATAAAAAAGGGGAAAATAAATTCCTATTGGATTATTCTCACAAAAATCTGATGTATGAAACATTGATTCAGTCTTAATGTTTACCACTGCAACAATGTGTTTATTTTTGGCATGGGCCTTATTGATGTTTACACTCTCAACAACCACTGCGCTCTTAATGAGATTAACACATAAAAATCAATTAAACTTTCACTAAAAAACAGTGTTCAAACCAAAGCAAGCGTGTACCGCAAGGGTATTGTTTCACTGTCACATTTGCCTCCTAATGTTACGCGATGTCGCGAACGATTCTAGCCCATCACAATGACATTGAATGTCAAAAGCCATCTCATCCAATCTCCGCACAAATATTCTCTGCTAGATCAGCCTACGCAATGTTACTTCATCCTTTTTTCTTGCTGAAGTAGTGATGCCAGGCAGCAATAGCTTAACCCTGATCAATGTCAGGGTTTTTAGTTTTACAGTTCTTTTGAGCAGCTGGAATTTCAGACATCAGCCTGCTGACACAGTTCAAATGCTCGGCCTGACAGGTAACGTGTCTCAAGGTACAGATTCTTTGAGTCTGATCTACTGATGTTTGCTTGTTAACCTGCATCATTTAAACCGCTGAGAAATGTCAGATGTAGGCAGCTGTGATTATTGCTTAGTTTCTCCACTATTGCTTTTAACTGCGCAAGGTAGAGTGTATGGGAGGAGTACTGCATTAATAAATTTGATAAATAAATATAGAAATATAGAAAATAATACACTTTTTAAATTATTTTATTACATTTAATTTAATTATTTTGTTCAGTGGTTTTTTTTCGTTTAGTATCTTTTCCTGCTGTCTGTTATGTATTGATTTTTATTTTCAACTCTCGGCTGCCTTGGCAACTTACATTTTCAGGCCATCACATTTTCTTTGACCTTCAAACATAGAGCTGCTCTACAGGTGCGTCTCTCGCTTGTGCTCCGGTCCAGTTACTCATTCCCCTCACTTCAGGCCCATGACCTTTTACCCAGTGTGTATTATTGCATTCTTCCGTTTTCGTTTAAGTTCATTTTATTTTGGCACAGGAGATTCAGGCTCCTTCATTCTCACAGTGGAGTCTCTGTACGCACTGGCTGTACACTTAGGTGAATGGCCCCACAACAGAAGCAGATGTTCATGCATTTTAATCTGAAATTGTGGCTTTTGTTTGTCTGGCTCCATCTCTCTTCATTTCCGTAATTACTGCTTCTGTAGAAAAGTCCATCTGAGCCAGGAACACCGAGAGACATAATGGTGTTTTCTCTCCCCCTTTTCTCACTTTCTTTCTGATGGACAGACTCAATTTCACTTTTTGCCTGTAATTACTTGGGTTTGGCGGCCAGCACTGTTGTCATTTTCCCAGAAATAACAAGTGAACAGAGGCCCTCTGTCCCAGGACTCACCTCTGACTGGCCGTCTATTTACCTTCACGGCACCGGGCTGCACTTAGGACAGAATTCACTTCACTGGTGTCCTTGTGCTGGCTGAGACACAGCTGCTTTACTGTCTCAATTGGAAGTGAAATGGAATACATTTTTTGTCACACTGCAATCTTTGACGATTTAATGTGCATTTTTATTCATTGATGGTGATACCTGACGGGGGGAATGCAGAGCTTGTACTACTTGTTTTACTTTTTTTTTTCTTTTTTGGTAACACACACACACACACACACACACACACACACACATATATATATATATATATATATATATATATATACATATAATGTATATACATATAATTAAAAAATCTAGCTAGTGAACAAGTCACTAGTTATGCATTCATATGGCAGCAATAGCACAACAGCAATAATTAAACTCGCATATATTGTCCAAGGTCTTTGAAATGACAA
>NW_015548240.1:2097834-2109712 GCF_001515605.1 Sinocyclocheilus anshuiensis | reverse complement strand
ATATATATATAATATATATATATATATATATATATATATATATACATATAATGTATATACATATAATTAAAAAATCTAGCTAGTGAACAAGTCACTAGTTATGCATTCATATGGCAGCAATAGCACAACAGCAATAATTAAACTCGCATATATTGTCCAAGGTCTTTGAAATGACAAGACACTCTTTCCCACTTAACATGTGTTGGTGGTACATTTAAGTGGTTTTCTTGTGCATATTT
Organism: Sinocyclocheilus anshuiensis; assembly: GCF_001515605.1. Classification (NCBI taxonomy): domain Eukaryota; kingdom Metazoa; phylum Chordata; class Actinopteri; order Cypriniformes; family Cyprinidae; genus Sinocyclocheilus; species Sinocyclocheilus anshuiensis. The sequence goes on along the minus strand of NW_015548240.1, from coordinate 2,109,473 downwards.
GTGCGTGTGAATGAATGCGTGAATGCCTCTGTGTTTATGTGTTGCTTTAGCTTTGCTGGAGAAGAGTAATTGCGACTGTATGGAGAGGTGCCAAAGGCAATCTGACCCGAGGGTGCAGGTGATAATGGTCATATCAGCAGAGCGTTTTCTTTGTAATAAGACACTGTATGAGAAGTCAAAGGTGAAAAATCACAGTTATATTTTTTGGAAAAAGGAGGTGCAAGTTTGTGTGTGTGTGTGTGTACATACATATGACTGTCTGAAGGAAATCGCAACCCACAGTTCTTCAGCCTTGATGTTTTGTTGAGAATGTAGACCGTCTCTTGCCCTTATTTGACAGACTCTGCTTCCTCTAGAGCCCACACCAGAAATACAAGTCTAACAAAACAGCACAAAACATTCAGAATGACCGGCAAGTGTCAGGGCTACGGTGTCCCCAGGAATCTAGCTCCGCCGGGGTCTGGCACCGAGCCGTCCGCAGCTGTCAGAGTCCTGTGCAGCAAAACGCCAGCACCAGATGAGCTTTGGTAACCTAACCTGGCCCAGGACGCTTTATGAACCTGGGAACAATCCTGTGTTTTCTTTGAAATGCCTGACCCAACCCCCTGGGTGCTAGACAGTAGTGTTATTCCAGTGTTACCCCGATGACTTTATTTTTTCTTTCCTCCTTTTTTCCCAACTGTGGCCAAAACATTATAGGAAATGCATTATGATGTGTCTGCGGATCTTCTAATCCAATAAGAATGTTCGGAATGGGGTTCCTGTTCCTTTTTTCTCTTTCTCAGAGTTGCTTTTAGAGGTGTTTTGGTTGTGTGTTCACAGGTCCGGCCTAATGACATTGATACTGTATGTGAGTGCACTGAAAAGCAGTTTGATCACAGCGAGAGACCGAGGACTAAAACCTTTTATGAGCTTTTCTCTTCACTGAAAGAATTTAGTCACAACAAAGACAGATCAAATGTAGTTTTCTAAAGATAGCTGGATGCTGGATGCACTATTTGGACCTTTTAAAGAATGGGCTGTGCTTATCTTACATATTTATTTGGAAATATAAGAGCACTGCGTTTCAGTGCATTTTTTGTTTTTTGCACATTAAAAGTACGTAGTATGGTAAATATGTGTTCACTGTAACGATGAAGACAAGAGAGAGTGAAAACAAATTGTGTTGCTCTATGTTGTACTTGACCCTTTAGAGCATTTGTTTCCTGCTTTTTACTCCTCCATAATGAAATATGTCCAAAAGTGAGATCTACTCCACCCCGTGATATCCATCATAGCAAACATGACAGTCTAAGGCCTTGTCTACACATTTTTCAGATTTTTTTAAAACCCAAACTGTTTAAAAAGCTTCAAACCGCAGACAATAAATACCAAAAGCATAAAGTATACACAATATTTTATACACCGTATCAGAGTAGGATACTCATAATGTTATTTCAGGAGGTTTTTGTTAAATGTTGATATATGTTTAAGTTAGTAAAATATTTGAATATGCTTCAAGGTTTTTGAAATAAGTCTCTTATGCTCACCATTGCACTTATTTGATTACAGTTAAAACCGTACATGTTTAAAATATCATTACAATTTAAAACACCTATTTCTATTTTAAAATGTAATTTGTTCCTGTAATGGCAAATATGAATTTTAAACAGTCATTACTCTAGTCTTCAATGTCACATGATCCTTCAGTCATTCAAATATGCTGATTTGCTGCTAAATAAGCATTTCTTATTATTAACAATATTGACAATCAACAGTTGTGCTGTTTAATATTTTTGTCTAAACTTAAAATGTTTGTTTTTGTTTTCAGGATGCTTTGATAAATATAAAGTTTAAAAGATCAGCATTTATTTGAAATATAAATATTTAGTAACATTGTAAAAGCCTACTGTCGCTTTTTCAATTGAAAACGTCCTTGCTGAATAAAAGTAAAAATTCCTTTCCAATAAAATAAAAAACTTAATGACCACAGACTTTACTGCGTTATAATATATGTACAACTATACTAAAACAGTAAAACTGACTAAAATGAATATGTCAGGGAAATATTGACAAAATGTAAATGTAAATTTATATTTACATTTATTTAATTAATATTTATAAAATGATATTTTTGTAAAAAGATAAAAACTATGACTAAAATTATGAAAACATCTTACCTGTTTACATGAATTACAGAAATGTCTTCACTTTAGAAGTCTCAAGTGTATGGAATGGAATTTACTTGTAGATAAGAGGCTAAAATGCAGACATATCCATGTAGATGAGGCCTAGGATCAAACATAAAAGACAGAACTCTTATCTGTATCTTCCCAGTTAAATCTGATATTAACATTGAGACAGGTGAGATTTTTATCATTTTCATCACTGTTTTCAAGGGAACTTGAATAATGTCGCTCTCTTTATTCCCACTGCCTGAACAGTGAGTGTGATTAGCTAATATAACAATTCGTTGGAGCTCTGAAACTAGCGACGGGTGACGAGACGTCTAATATCTGACATTTAGAGTTCTAAGGATCTCTGATTGGCACTTGATTAGGGTCTAATTCATGCCATTATCTCCTCCAGTAGAATTAGCTGGGTTGAAAATTGTGTGGTAAATCACAGGGGCTGGGAACAGGAGGGGCGGGGAGGAGCTGGGAAATAAGGCATAGAGTTGGAATCAACACTTTCAGTTACCTAATCATAAAGTTGACTTTCGGCCCAACAGAATGGCACGGGACCACCGAGTGTTTGCCAACTTTTTTGGCACAGAGGCTTTCCTCTCAGTGCAGTTAATTTAGGACAATTTACCGAGTTCTTCTTCTTCTTTCTTTCCACCTCCAGAGTTTCCGTTCCTCACCCAGCCCACCCTAACCCACCCCGGCCTGCACTTAATGGCAGCCGCTCCCCCAGGTCTGAACTCCAAACCTCAACGGGGACGGAAAATAATTAGGGAGGGAAAATTGTGCCTGACACCATTTCTGAAAAGCAGGGTATTGTAATGAAAGCAGAGCAAGGATCTTTGTGTCAGAGGGAAAAATTGAAAGGAAAAGAGTCGGAAAGAGAAAGGCCTTTGGGGGGTTAGCAAGGCATTACTGTCTCGCCGCAGTGCTTGTGGGAAAAATGCATGTGCCCAACAGGTATCTGACTTTTCTCCAGGCACCGTCTGCACTTTTGCAGGAGGAGTGATAGGATATTGAGGTTGCAAGGATCTGAGAGAAGCACCTACACACTGTACATAATTTTTTTTGCTGAAAATATCTTTAAAATGGAATCAATGTTTCATTCATTGTAGTCCGTTTTATTCTAACTACAATAACATCTGATTTTAGTCAATGGAAAATAAATAATTACGTATGATTGAAAATATAAAAAAATATATTCTTCAGTTTACTGGTATAAATCATATTCTTTCTAGATTTCTCCTCTTCAAACATTTTTAGTGCATTTTTAGTCATAACATCTTGCAGTGTTTTTCTCTCTTTTTTTCTGTCTTAAATTGATTAATTGTCGTCATGATGCAAATTTTTAATTTCGTCTTCATTATTGTTGACAAAATCAATGCAGAACACCTTCAAAATGAATAACTCAACTGCCGCTGAGTCATACTTCCTACAATCACACGCCTTGAGCGGATCGATGCAACATTAGCGGTAATGGCGGAGGAGACTTGGAATGGCCGTGGTGGACAACACCAGATGCTATGCTGCATAGTCGGGGAGCGGATAAATGACAGATCAGCTGTTGAAAGGTCCAGCGGGGGCATCTTGGCTTTTGAAGAGGAGTGAAATATTACACTGGGTGGCATAGTTGCAGGATTACTACAGGCTGAAAGTGCTGTTTTTAGAGCCTTGGCAACTGTCTTGAAAGCACAGGAAGCCAGGGATTGCAAATTTCTTTAATAGCCAAGCGATCAGTCTTTAGACTTTAGGGGACTGCATGAATATGCTCTTGGTAGGTTTTATTTGATGACCCCTGTTGTGATATCACAGTTTGCATAATGAGCCTCAAAGCAGATGATGGCAATTTGTAGAAGCTCTCAAAAACGTCTTGGACTGCGCTCACCGAATATTAATGACATGAAGCAGCCAAATATAGAAACAAATGTGTTGCTTCAGTATATCGGTAAGACCATTAATTGTTAGTATTGCGCCAGAAAGACGCAAATAGCACACTATATCTCTTGAAGACACGGTCTCCGCTCAAAGGTGACAATAAACACCACACTTAGCTAATGACGATCAGAGGCTGCCCTTGTAAGTTCGCTAGCATCGCAATCAGCAGGGAATTCTCCTTAAATCCTCCCCAGATTAGAAAATAAATTGACACCCCGGCTCGCATCTGGGTCACGCTTCTGCTGCGGCTCGGCTGAGACCTGCTTTCAGTGTTGTTAATTCATTTGTCATGAACGGAAATCATCTGAGTCGCTAGGGAATGATTAGAAACAGTAAGTCCTGCATTCCGAGCCCTACACAAATTCCCCCGGTTAGACAGCCACGGTTATTGATTCCCGCAAAGAATTACATTGTTTTGTGCCACACGTTGTTGTGTCTGACTAGAAAGTCGAGGAATCGGCTGACTGGACATGATTGCGCCCGGGATCCAGGCCCGGGCCCCTGGGCTCATTACCTGGGCTGGATTGGAGAATAGGCTCTTGGCTCTGCTTTCTCATCTCGAAAGCCATTTTTTATCGGAATTCATCTCTAAATATACCTGCGGTGGGTGAGGTGGGGGGTTAGTGAGATTACGGTATTGAGCCGGCAGACGATTTCAGTTTTAGCGCCCAAAGCGATTTCAGATTGCCTGTCTTTAGAGATGTATGAATGGCTGTGCATTTTGATACCTTCACTTAGCAGCGAAACGGGGAGCATGGGCTGCCACTCACACTGACGCTGGCATCACCTGATATGGCATCTGCGGCACCCAGCACACTGAACTCGTCTCCAAACAAATTTGCTGTCACAGTGAGCTGAACTCCCAGATTACTTCTGAAAATCATACTTGCGTTGTACAACAATGCAATCAGTTTAATATCCTCGGGAAGTCACGTAGGCTGGTGCCAAACAGACGTTTGGTTGCGACGCATTAGAGAACCAGCGATATGTTGCTCTGAAGCTCTTGTATTGCGGATATTTTCTAATCGGGAACTCGCTTCAGACCTTGCAGTCCAGCAGCCTCTCGCCTAGAATATTGATGAGAGTCTGAAAACACCCCTAATGTGAGTGTCGGTGTGCATGTGGGTGATAGATAATCCCATGCAGGCGGACAAAAGACGCGAGTCCAGGGACTTGAGCCCAGTGAGAAGAAGATGATGAAGAGGAGGAGGATTTAGCAGCAGCTGGTGAAGGCTCCAAGGCACCTGAAGACATCTCTCACCCGGCCTGGCTCTCTTCTCTCATGGGGAGAGTTCACCTAGCACCAGCTGGAGGTGATCGGAAAGATATGCAAAGAACTAAATCTGCACCCTCACACTACCGTGTTTTCTTTAACTTCAGACACTTTTATGTCCCTTATCTTATTTTTTAGCTTAAGCATGAAATGTAACATATCAAACACAACACAACACAACACACAACACACAAAACACAAAACACAAAAAAACAAAACAAAACAAAACATAAAAAACTAAAACAGGACCATGAAAAAATTCTTTAAACATTTCCATCAGTGTTATTTCCAAAATTGATGTAATTTTATTGTGCTTTTAATATAAAAACAGCTAGGGCACAGCAAAGTTATCATATCCTACTGTTTTGTTTTTTTATAATGAAATATTATAAGTTAATATAACTGTTTTCTGTTTGGATATATTTTAAAATGTAATTTATTCCTGTGATGTCAAAGCTGAATTTTCAGCAGTCATTACTCCAGTCTTCAGTGTCACATGATCCTTTAGAATTCATTCTCATATTATTTTAACTGTTAAACAGTTGTGCTGCTTAATGTTTTTGTGGAAACCTTGATACATTTATTTTCAGATTTCTTTGTTAAATAGAAAGTTCAAAAGAATAGCATTTGTTGAAAAAATTGTGAAAATTTTCTACAATTCTTTGACACTTTTGATCAATTTAATGCATCCAATTTTTCTTGCTTACTGACCCCAAAACTTGGTAGCATGTTTATTTTACTTTGCAGTGCTTTTAGTAGCTGTTTTTTTAATTGAAAACTCAGACACACACACAGACATAGGCATAGGTTTTTAGTCTGAAGTCATCCCTGTCTATATGCAGTACATTCATCATCACATATTGACATTTTTTTTACGTTTTATGCGACGTGCAGCAAGTGTATTTTAGCTTATGTCCCGCCTTTTCATATGTATGCATAACCTCAGAGCCACGCAGCAGATTCATTCTGAATGAATCTCATCCCAAATCGTCCCTCCCTAACATTTTCGTCTCGTTTTTATTAGTTGACGAAAATGTCAATAGATTTACGTCATAGTTTTTGTCATTCAAAAAGAGTTTTAGTTCGTTATCGTCTCATTGTCGTCGGTGAAAAAAATGTTGTTGACGACAATTATGACGAAAATTATTCGTCAACGAAATTAACACTGATCATCTAAATCTTCCATGCCTATAAGCCATTTTACAGTGCTCCCTACAAAGTTGCTGATTTTACAATGCAACATGCATTTTTGCATTGTTGAAATTGGTGTGTCTGCGTTAACCCTGATGGTCTCTAGAAATCTACATATTTCTACAAGAAACCACTCAACCGAGTCACTGGCCTTGTCAGTGATAAACACAAAATAAGCAAGAGAAAAAAAGTAAAAACACTTTTTTTAGGCTGATTCGAGCACAGATGAAAGCTATCAGGCCAGTATGGTACATGCTTGGCGTGGGATTGTGAGGATACAGAATAAATCAGCATTTGTGATGTTTTTCTGACCAGCCCGAGACATGCAGAGGGCAGTGATATGAGAGCTGCATACGCATCAAATAATCAGATATAGGAGAGAAGGCTTCACAAAAGCTCAAAAACATTTGATGTGTTCACCAGCAGCATCAGGTCAAATAATAATGGGCTTTGACAGGCTGTGAAGAGGTAAGGAAATCTTGATTTTGATCATGTGCCGATTGACTTGTATCTCCTGATCTCCATCCGATCCTTGGCCTCCAGCTCCAGATTTTGCTCAACAGCTATGTACAAATAGAACTCTGACATTATTAGAGGGAGACATTATGCTAGTGCTCACCTCTAGGTCATGGTTAGTCCATGTGTATGTTGGGGTTGTTGGGAATGCATGTAAACTTGATGTTATGATGTACAAAGGTGTATTAGTGCAACATATTTCTAGGCTGGGAAATTTCCATAAACATGATAAAGCAAAAGTTAGAGATTACAAATTTATAACCCGTTATATAAAATAATATTAATATGTTATATATGAAAAATGAAATACTGTTAATTTAAATCAACCTCGTCAGTGGGTTGCTTGAGGACTAGGATCAGTAAGCAAGTGGGATGAACCGTAACAGCATGAGCTTTGCTTTTAACTGCCCTTAATGAAAAACAAGCATTTTGCGAAGCGTTATTAATTATTACTTTTGAGTAAACACATCTTCATGCGCTTCTACAAACAGATTGACATTACTGAGGGTTTATTTCCTGCGTAAATGCTTCCTTCCTGCTAAAGCCCAAACATTCACACATGCATGTTGATTACCTATTCAACATATACAATAATTTATTGCCTTTTAACCGTGCTTGCAATCTGCAATAACATGCTCCACTTCCTGTAACACTCATCTCTCAAAGGCTGTGGTGTGCTTGACCAGGCGTATTCACGAGAGGTGTGATTCACAGCCAACTTACTTTTAATGCTAATGCATAAGAGCTGTAATAATGTACTTTACATGCAGCAAAATATGCTGTTTTTACGGCAATGCTGTTTGCTGAGCAAGAGGCTTTATGCGTAATGGACTTTGTTTACAGGGGCCTGCTGTATTGTAGACATTGGTTTATAAAGTGTTCAAAATTATACAATAGTTGGTTATGGTCCGCGAATTTGATTAGCTGAAAGTGCTGATATATAGCAGTGTAACTTTAACTGTCAAGTCTGCGAATTAAGTATTGTCAGTCATTCTTTATGTAGGTTACATCGTAACACCAGTAGGTGGCGCCAGTAGACTTTTTGAGCAAGTCAATTAGCCATTCCCTGCACTGTTTTGTTCAAAACGCTAATTCATTCATGAAGAAAACACCTGTGTCATTGAATTCTTCACTGAATCGATTTCTTTAAAAATGATAATTCATTAATGTCCATCTTAATGAGTGAAGCATTGAATTGTTCACTGATTCATTCAGGAACAAAACAAGGATTGTGGCTAAAAGGGATACAGCTATGGCTGGACGTCTTGCAAAATCTTCGCTAGTTGTCGTCTTCACTGTCCGTTTAATTTTTTCCTGTCCATCCAGCGAGATTTTAAATTTCATCTCATCTTATCTTTCATCCAGCGAGATTTTGCATCACTTCCGGCCATAGCTGTATCCCTTCTAGCCACAACCCCCCAAAAATGACTCTCTTTATTATATTCACAAAAATCGAATTGTTCAAAATGCTGATTCATTCAGGAATCAAACACAAATGCTGTTTGTTGCTGGGAGACATGACAGCCAGTACAGTTTTGGCATTCTTTGGAACTATTTTCATTGACAGAACAGAAGTACTGTAAGCAATTTCTAAAATGTAAGTTTCTCAATATTAACTTCTTTTTTTATTGAGCTGTTATATAAAATGAACATTGTTGAACTTGAGTGATCCCTCCATGTGATCGATGCTGATTTCTCAGCAACTGTACTGTATGTATTAAAGAAACGTACAATCTTCACATAACAGCAGGATGTAAAGAAGTACGCCTACACAACTCTGTCAACATGTCCATTGCGTTCTGATGGCGTTTGATGTGGTAATTGTCAGGCTGTCTGAGCAACCGATTCTCTCATTGCAAGCTCCGTCACTGTCTTCATCTTTTCGAACTGAGTGCGTTCTCAAAAGCCTTCAGAATCTGTATCTGTCGACTTGCTGTCGACCATTAAAGATGATTGATCATGGTGGAAAAATCTCCCCTCCAGCTGGTGTCTCCTAAAGAAAATTGTGACGAAAAAATCTGTATGTAGTTTTTGTCAACTTGGGTGGAGTTTCTGACAAGGAACAAGAGCAAGGAAAATGGGGCTTTGTTTTTTGCCAAAGCTGTTCACACTCATTTACAACGTCATTGCACAATAAATGAGTGAGTGGATCAGGTCGATCATGAAATTTAGCTCGAGCTCATCCTCTCTTCTGTAATACAGTATATAAAACTATAAAATGTAGGACAGGGCTAGATTTGATTGGTCGACTCGTGAAAGGTAGACTGTGCTATAATTGGTTAAAGTGTTTTTCCAACGTCATCCTTGGTTACATTAGCAGAACAGATAATACATTTCAGATATTGAAAAAGTTATTACATTTTGATGAAAGATTATGAAAACCATTGTTTTTTCTTAAGAATGACGTGTACATACTGTAAATGGGGTCAGTTTTCATTTCATGTTCTCTTTATAATGATCTTCTTGAGAGTAGAGTACAGGAGCTCTGCATTTGTTTGTGTATTTCTGCTTGCATGTTCTGCAGATTTATTTATTTTTCTTATGACTGTACCTTTATGATATTTCTCTGTGATTGATAATGGGTCATGGGCTTTTAGAGGGAGGGAAACCGTTTGGATTTCTGTTTCTCTGCCTACTCATGTAAGCTGTACCATCAGTCAAAGGCATCCTGGGTTTACCCATGTGAAATTAAAACATCGGGAGGTGGGGACAACCAAGGGAGAGCAAAACAACACACCAAATCAAACCAAAGCTTTAAGACAAAAGACATTCATTTTATACAAATTAACAGTGGTCAGGGATATGAAGTGGTTTAGCACTTTTTTAGTGTCAGTAGATAAAGGGTCATGACTCCTCCTTCCACAAGGGCTCTTTTATTTTGTTGATGCCTATATGAATTCAGTCCTGTTTAAAAACATTAGCTTGTAAGAATAGCTCAGCACAGAATTGAAATCATAATTTCCTCATTGTGTTCCAAACCTTAATGCCTTTGTCTTCTGTGGAGCACAAAAGGAGAATTTTTTAGGAATATAATATTTTTTCCTCACAATTTTTTTCTGCTATGGGCATAGACAGACCTTGTCACAGGCTATGAACTGTTGTTGTGCGTGACAGTTCTACTTTTGTGGTTTTGGAACAACATGATGGTGAATAAATGGCAGCATTTTTATTTCAGCTGGAAAAAACCTTTAATATTGCAACAAACATTTCTGTTGTCACATCAGTGTTGTTTCTCTCTTTCAGTGGATGGCTGCATACACAGAGCCGCGGGTCATCTTCTGTATGAAGAGTGCCACTCGTTAAATGGCTGTGAAACTGGAAAAGCCAAGATCACCTGCGGCTACGACCTCCCCGCTAAATGTAAGTATCAGCATGTTGCCCTTATTTTTTTATTTTATTATGTTGCATGAAATGAAGACCACTGTATGCAGAAGCCCAGGTAACAGCAGCGCTCACAAACACCCCCTCATCGGATATCTTACCTTGTAGTTTTGTTAAACAATAAGCATGATTCTAGAGAAAAGTTAATTACCAGTGTAATGAGTGAGTGTTACCATGCTTCAACTTTGTGATGTTCCTGTGGCAGAGCACCCGTTGTTTGCAGCGACGCAGTTCGAGCGCGTATGTGTGATTAATGGAGTGGTATTATTAGTGGTTCTGATGGCGTTTGATGTGGTAATTGTCAGGCTGTCTGAGCAACCGATTCTCTCATTGCAAGCTCCGTCACTGTCTTCATCTTTTCGAACTGAGTGCGTTCTCAAAAGCCTTCAGAATCTGTATCTGTCGACTTGCTGTCGACCATTAAAGATGATTGATCATGGTGGAAAAATCTCCCCTCCAGCTGGTGTCTCCTAAAGAAAATTGTGACGAAAAAATCTGTATGTAGTTTTTGTCAACTTGGGTGGAGTTTCTGACAAGGAACAAGAGCAAGGAAAATGGGGCTTTGTTTTTTGCCAAAGCTGTTCACACTCATTTACAACGTCATTGCACAATAAATGAGTGAGTGGATCAGGTCGATCATGAAATTTAGCTCGAGCTCATCCTCTCTTCTGTAACAGCGGGCTGTCTGTCATCTTTATTGCCTCTCATCTGCTTGTGTCATTAGCGTACTGAGACTGATATCCTTTATGACATGCTGTTCATCTCTGCGCAAACCATATCAGTGGCAGCAGCTAAAACATACATTTAGGTCACATGTATCACGACCTGTTGGCTGGGGCGTTCAATCACAGGTTGTGAAGAAGGAATGATTTGTCTTGACATTTTTTCAAAGTCAACATAAACACCTTTTTGAACGCATTTAATGTCAATAATGTGACATTTTGGTGTGAAATATTATTTAAGTAGATGTTTATGCAGAAAATAGTTTGTTCTTATCCTGAATATGTGACAGATCCCAAGTGGTTAACATTTTTGTTATGTTGTCATATGATTTGAAATACATATGATTTTACATATTATTAATGTCCATACCTACCATTCCTACCTGGAAAGTTCCAAAATTGTGCCAAAATTACTTAAATCCCCCTCCCCCCAAACCTAAGTATTATATACAGTATATA
>NW_015548240.1:2085353-2097767 GCF_001515605.1 Sinocyclocheilus anshuiensis | reverse complement strand
CTCCAAGCCTGGTTAAGCTGGTTTAGTTGACTGACCAGCTTGTCTCCCATTCTTAGATAAGTTAACTTGTCTCCCAGCCTGGTTAAGCCAGTTTAGTTGGTAATCCAGCTGGTATCCCAGCCTTACCAGCTGACTAGTGTTCTTGAATGATGTGGTTTGCTGGCCGTAGCTAATTTAGCTAGTCTCCCAGGCTGGTTAAACTGGTCAGCTAGCTGGTCTCCCAGCCTTAACAGTTAACTAGCCCTCTTAAATGATGTGGTTTGCTGGTTCTAGTTAATTTAGTTGGTCTCCCAACCTGGTTAACTTGGTTTAGCTGGTCAGCCAGTTGGTTTTCCGGCCTTACCAGCTGACTAGTGCCCAAAACCTGTCTAAAACTAGCAAAACAAACAAATCTAGCAAGCTAAGCCATGATAGGAGACCAACTAACCTCCTTAGGGTTATATTCTTGCATTCTTTTATCGCCACTGTTTTTTAAAAAACAGTTTTTGCATGTCAACATGTACTAGTCTGATTTCTTTAACCATTACAACTTGTAAAATTGGTTTAGGCCTACTTTTGTAGTATGTTCAATTCCTTTTTGCTTCCTCTAGCTTTCTTAAAACTGTACGATCAAACCTAAGCTTTTTTTTTTTATTTATTTTTTTAATATTCTGTATTTGATTTTCCTGTCGTTGAAATGCGGAGCAGCTCAAATATCTGTTTTGTGTTCTGCTACCTGTCTGTTCTAACAAGAAGCTGATATTGACTAAATGAGAAGATCTGTGGCTTTCTCCTCCATCCTTGATTTAATGTTATGTCACTTCTGAGCTGAAACAATTGAATTGGATGTAACAGCATCCAGCAACCTTGAAGCAATCTTTCAGACAGTGATGCCTGAGCTAAAGCTTTTTATAGGCTTATCGAATCCTCTATGGCTGGATTATGTGATTCATTAGTGTAAAGGCAGAACCTCGGCGAGAGGAACATACTGTATGTCTCATTTCAGCCCTTAGGAGATTCATCAGCCCCAAAAACATTAAACGAGTAAGCTGCATTTTGTCTCTTTCTGCATCGGCATCATGTCACTTCATTATTTCTCTGTCAAAGCCGACATCTACTGGAAGTCTTCGAGCTTTCCCTCGCTTCTCTCTTCCTCCCTCCCTCTCTCTCTCTGTATACTCTACCCATCGTTTGGTTTTCTTGTGTTGAGCATTTACTCTTCTGTGACTAATTTCCACCCACACACCCATTCTGAGACTGTCTGTGTTTTTATTTTCTTTTCTTTTTATCATATCAGAATATGTTGTTGAGCGCCTTCATTCAATAATCTCAGAAAGTCTATTTCACTGCTTTGTTTGTAGTTTATAGAAATCATGCTTTACAAATAAGTCACGCTGTGTCGCCAAGTGAAAAAATTTAAGGGGGTCTGAATACTTTCCGTACCCACTGTATATATATATTATATAACAGAGTTTGTTACCCTGTTGTCAGCAACCATTTCAGAATAGACCTGTGATCCATTTTTGGGTTGCGACGACCTCTATTCTTGAATGAAATGTGTATAATTCATGAATTGGGAAGTAATAAGTATGCTTTTGGTGAAAGTCAGTCACTGTATATGTGTCAAACCAGAGCAAAAAACAGAAAATAACAATGACCATTGCCTATTAGGGTTGAAAATCTTTAGGTTCCTCATGATTTGATTTTGTTTTGATTCAGTGAGCCTGAATCTGATTGTAAAATGATTCTTGATGCTTCTCAGGTTTTTAGCAACAGTGATTACGGTACGTCTTTGACTTTCTGTAGTGTTGCACACCATCCTTGTATTCGTAATATTTTATCTTGTTAATCATTTGAAGAAACAGATTTAATAATAATTTCATGAATTTGAGGATCATTAATAATTTGAGAGAATCGCAATGCATCGGTGAACCGATTCTTCTAATCCCTATGCTTCAGATGAGTTGACTTAATGCATTCAAGTCTTGAAAAACAGCTTCATTATGGCATGGTCTTCACGGTAGCGGAGGAAGGAAGCTCACCACTCACCACAAACAACACTGCATAGACAAAACAGGCTGGGACAGTTGCCATGGTTATACTTGCAACTTGCATCACATTATAATGCATCTTTATCATCTCTGAGGCTCATTCTGATTGGACACACAAGCTCTCTTAGCATCACTAACTTGTATGTTTGCGTTCCATCAGCATCTGCTGCGAGATGGTTTACTCTGCTGCACCACAGAGACAACCAGAGAGAGCGGGATGCAAATGGCACAGATGGTCCTTTTACCTTTTATATCTTGGCATAGTCAAATATTTCCAGCATGGGCTTTTTATGCTTCCATAATTTGCCAGAACATGAGCGCCTTTTCCCTCCAATCTGCTCTCCGAAAGTGTTTCCCTCTCTTCTTGGTAGAGAGGCAGAGAGAGAGGGTGCTCTTCTACCTCGACCTTTTCTGGAGTCTTATCTGCGGGCTTCTCTCTTCCCTCTGGAATTGACGAGAACAGAGATTTTACAGTGTGCAAGGCCACTTTATCTCGCTCTTTCCCTTTTCTTTGCTTCCTTCCTGCATTCCTTCCTCTAGTTTCAGTTGACCTGAGACTGCCTCATAGACTGAGGCGCTAAAGTCTCTGGTGACGCGGAGCAGATGCCACCGAAAGAAATTCATCCTAGTTTATTAGCATCTTTTTGCTATTATTTTTGCTCTTGCATAAACAAGCATGTAGCCCATGACAGGTCTCACCAATAAGATATATTTCTTTTTTCTGCTGGCCTGGTGAAATTGTTACTTTTACTGACAACATTTTTACAGGTCCCACTATATATATATATATTAGTGCTGTCAAACGATTAATCGCGATTAATCACATCCAAAATAAAAGTTTTTGTTTACATAATATATGTGTGTGTTCTGTGTATATTTATTATGTATATATAAAGACACGCACATACAGCATATATTTTGAAAATATTTACATGTATTATCATGCATAATTACTCCAGTCGTCAGTGTCACATGATCACTGAAATAATATCTCACAAAGTTAAAGTTTTTTTCTGTATTTTTTCTATCTCTCTCTCTCTCTCTCTCTCTATATATATATATAGATATATATATAAATCTAGATTAAATATATTGTTTATTTATTTTTTTAAATAAAATAAAATAAGATAAAATGAAATACAATGAAAATAACACTGTTTAAGGTTCCTTTTGTCTGTTTAGCTTATTTAATTAATAAATTAAATTTGGAGGGGTGAGTAGAAGGCCATTGTCCCCATCCCAGATGGTGAAAAGATAACAGATTTAATTAGATATCTGTTTGTCTTCAGCATGTTTTTTTATACCTGTATATTGTATCTCAAAGGCTTTCATTGTTGATTAAAAGAAAAATTGGACAAATAAATGGCAGGATTTGTGTGGTCAGGAAGGAGCTGATAGCTCTGGAAGGGGAATTCAGTTAAAGTTGTACCTAGTGAGCTAAACTCCTCCACTCATCAAATGCTCATTCCTCAAAGGCATCAGCGCTGGCCTGCGTCCCTGCTACAATCTGTCAAGGTCACTGGATGGCAAATTATATTGCCTTAGCTAATGTCGAAATTAAACGCAAAAGAGAGGGGAGGAAAAACAAAGCCTAAGGGATAAAATGCTTCCTTGTGTTTGGACAGAGACTCTGAGCGCCAAGAAGAAACAACCCACTATCAGCCTCAGGAAAGTGCCTGTAAGTAATGAGCTAAAACCCGGCTAGCCTGGCTCTTTTTCTCATACGCATACTTTACTTGAAGCCGATGGGACATGACATCTAAAAAAGTGCCCTTTTGGATTGCTGTTCCCATCATTTGATTCTCTCTTACCAAAGACAAGAAAATTGGGCGCTATTAGTGATCAGCAGACCTCTTTCTTCTCATTTTTGTTCATGCGTTCTCACTTTTTTTTTTTTGGCTTAGATAGAACCAACACTAGTGTATCTCAGAGGCAAATGGGACACTTGTAGGATCAGGCTGTCACATGTGGCACACATTACTGAAGACTGGCCCTAGGATTATTAATAAATGACAGTAATTATCCTTCCCACCATAGCGGAAAAAGGCACTAAATAAAACTGCGTGTGTTACCTCAATCTGACAATGAAGCCAGTGATTTATTTAGGACAATAGCCTTTTTTGAGGGTTAGTCCCATTCAGTAAATAATTTCTTACTAAAGGGTGCACGCTTGAAAAATGTTATTATTTAGTAACTTACTGTAATGTGTAATATTCAGAGGCCAGCTGTATGATAAAGCATGCGGAATTTGTTATGGAATTAATTTTGTTTTCCTTAAAGGAATATTCCGAGTTTAGTTCAAGTTAAGCATAATCGACAGCATTATTCCAGATTACCACTATTTATTTATTTATTTGACCAAAATGTGAACTTTCATGATAATTTTATTAGGGTTATGTATGTATGTATTATTTGAGCTGTTTAATCATAATTTTACAGTTGTTTTAGTATTTTAGTGTTCATGGAATTTTCTTGAAAGTTGTAAAGTTGGATATAACAGAAAACGTTATGTTTTTTTTTTTTCATATATATTTTTTTCATATTGTTAAAGTGTTGTAACATGTTGTACATTTGTACTTTAAAAAAAAAAAATGAGTGGGTCCATTCCATTCCACAATTAAAATTATTCCACAAAACATGTATTTAATGAGAAATATTCCTTTAAAAGTTGAACACAGAGTAAAGGTTTATACAGTGCTTTTTATAAAGTGCATGTTTATTGTCTAGAGTTTCTGCATAAATTTCCGTTTTAACAAAATCCTTCTGTACTTTTATATTCATCATATCCCTAAAACAACCCTGTGTCTCTCGACACATTAAAATAAAGGACAAAGATCATTTGCAAACATATCAAATATTAATGCAACGCAAAACACTTTGGCAATGCGGTCATAAATACTCTGGCTAATCAACAGACGGAAACATTAGATGAAGCATTGTTATGAATTACTGAACCATCACACAACAGCAGATCCATTTTTGTGTTTGCAGATGTGTTTTTCCCTCTCCCCGTTTTCATTTTCAATAAAACAAAGCACAGTTTGGTTTGTTTGTGTAGCTGTAGCGAGAGTTCAGCATTTGACCAAGGACACATCTCTGACTTAGATGTATCAGCTAACATTAAGCCACACACTCATGTTCCTGTAGGAGCACTGCAGTTTACTCTCTTACATCAAATCTTCTTTTTTTCCTGTCAAAAGGTATTCACTCTGTGTTCAGGGTGAAATCTGATTGTTTACTAGTGAGCAAAAATGTACGTCTACTTGCACATTTCAATATATGCCCGATTATAATGCTTTTCCGAATCACATCTGCTATGATCAATTAGAAATATATATAGGGTACAACGGGGCTAAAGGCCCACCTTAAGAAAAAATGTGCTATTCACTGCGCCTAAAATGTATAATTGCAGAAAAAATCTATAAGTTGTATTGAACATTAATGGAGCAACAGATTTTGTGAAAATAAATCATTCAAGTTGTTTATTTTGTTTAAAAATCTAATCAATGTATGAGGTGGCAAGGGGGGCCTTTTACTCCACACACGGGGTAAAAGGCTCACCAGCATGGGGTAAAAGGCCCACGGTATTGATACAAATACTTCAGCTAAAATAATGTTTTAATTTTCTGCTTATTTAAAAAAAAAAAAAAATTCATTCAAATATGTTAATATAAAAAATATATTTTAAAATACAGAAACAAAATCATTTTAATAAGTAAAGATTCTGAAAGTATTGAAGGAGATCCAATAATAATTGAATATATATTTACAGTAGTAACAACAAATAATATTTTATTATATTATATGATTAATATCATGTTTTTACATAATATGGTTTCATTCTAAACATGATTATCTCTAATATGGACACCCAACATAATATATGATATTTACCATCTGAATCTAACCATGTCATGTTTAGATGAAAATAATATCAAAGGCGCCTTTTACCCCGGGGCGCCTTTAGCCCCGTTGTACCCTACATAATATCACTTTAAAATGAATGCACGCTACATAGTGCTCTCTATTTAACCCTGATGTTGTGGGCTACTTGAAGGAATGGAGGAAATTGATTTTATCCTCCTCCTCTTCTCTTTCTTCTAGTATCTTCATCGTCTCTACTCCTCAAACCCAGCAGGGTCTCATCTTTATTAATGCGCTTCTATGTAAACAAAACTGTGCAGTATTTAGCATCAGCTGTCACTGTGGAGCCCCAGCACATTAATTGTTAAAGTTGAAGTCAACGTCCCTTAGGAAGGTTTAAGACAGAAAAGGATGGAGGAGAAATAAGGAGGAAGAGAGGGACTCTCGCTTGCCGATCTCGTCTGAAATCACCCACTCTCGCTTTGCTTTTTGTTTTTGTCCCTGAGGCAGCCACAGATTGACAGTTCAAAATCCTTTCAATGTCATTTATTATTCTGTTTGGCTTTTATTATCATTTTCTTTAAGATAAAACCTCAATGTATACATTATGCGCTGGTGTTGAAATTCGCAGAAACCACATTCTCTAAGGATTCAGGTTCATGTGTGTTTTCTGTTTTCGTTTGTGCAGATCGTTCGATAATTGTGGTTCTGAGTCTGTTGTGGTCACGACATCATGTTAGACATCGCTCTAATGTTTGCAGTGCTTTCAAACATGTTTGTTTCTCTGTCTAGTGCTGAACATTGCCGACAAAGCACCTATGCCAATGCCACAGTATTTTTAGTGCTCAAAAACACACTACACGCTGCTACAGCTAATCAGTGATAATCGATCATGAAAATATTCGACAACAAATTTCATTTTTCATCAGTCAAGCCATTAGTGACACCATTTTTGTAAGAAAAAAAACAACAAATTGAAATACAATTTATATTGTTTTATACCTTACAATTATGTGTTACCTGCTTCAAACAATGGTGCTATATTTGTTATACCACATAATATAAATATAAAACTATTGTTTAAAGCAGATGAGCATTGAACAGTGTGTTGAACATTTGATTAATCAAGGAAATATGTTTTTCAAACAAATCTTTTCTCATTCTTTTATCTTCTTACATCTTTTATCGTGTTTATTTATAATAAATACCGTAGACTCTCCTGGTGCTAGCAATTGCAGGACTGTGGGGGGCCCCATTTAATGCATCTGGGGATTCAGAGGGGGCAAAAGACGTCCCTGCAGATGTTGTGTTTCAAACACCCTGCTATTAGTGCGTGTCAGAGGCGCAGCGTGATGGATGGACAGAAATGATTTAAGTGAGTGGTGACCAAGGCTAAAACAAGCCTCAGAGTTCGAGTGAGGAACACAGCCTGTTTGGTCTGTCTCAACTTTGACCACAAACACGCAGGGGTCGCCGGCTCGACGATTAGCTCTTGCAGTTTCAGACAGGCTGCTCATGGAGGGAGTGTTTTATTATCGAGTCATTCAAAAGCGCGCTGAATGCCTTTGAAATGAATGCAGTGCAAGTTTTATAGCTTTCAGCATCTTATCTGACTGCAAACTTGAAAGAAACAAAAACTTAAAATAGATTGGGGAGAGAGGGGGGTAAGCTATGCCAGTTTTTACTTACGTTGTCCTCTAGGCAAGGAGAAATGAGAGAAGACCGATAAGAGAGGTAAAACTAATACTCATAGTTTTAGGATGTCTGCTATTAATTGAAATCAAAAGAAATCATCTAGAACATAGGGACATCGAAATATAACAACTTGCCTTGTGTTATGTATAGCTCTGTTATGTCAGGAGGTAAGTTGAGTCAGTGGGAATACTGTATGTGTAAGATGTACATTTCAAATATAGTTGATAATGCATTATGCAACTCTTGAGTCTCATTTTGCTGAAATTATTTTTCTTTTCAAATAGTTAAGTTATTCTCATAAACCTCGTAATGATGGGTATGTCAAAATAATGAATGAATTCAAGTCTCTGTGTGTGTGTGTGTGTGTGTGTGTGTGTGTGTGTGTGTGTATATATATATATATATATATATATATATATATATACATATACACACTGTATATATATATTTACATATCCGCTGTGTAGAAAATTAGTATTTTTTTATTTTTTGGGGAAAAAAAAAAACCCTTCTAATTTGCATTTCTAACTCTACTGGCAGCTTCATGTGATGAGATGCTATGGAATATATATTCGTGTAACAACAATGTTACATAATGTACGTTTTTCTTCTGTGTCAGCACAGACTGAGGAAGGTCTTGATCAAGAGCAGGACCGGTGTGTGAGTAATGTCATGTTCATGGGCTCAGTTCAACAAGTTAGTGGATAACTGTCTAAAACAGGGCCTAAAATTAACACTCGCCAAGCGCCAAATGCGAGTAAAAATCAGCGTTGGCGAGTACAACTTTTATGAATTATAACAATGCAATGAAGTGAAAGCAACAGCCAGTTTTTAAAGAGATTCGATGTTTCTGACATAAGCAAATAAAATAATCTTTTCCGAAGACAAGATCATCGTGATAAGTTATTCTGTCATAAGCGACAAGAGCGAATCAAATAATAGGATACAAACGGACTGATACGGTCAGAGCAGTGTGATTGCCAGCTTGTCCCTAGACACGGTTCTAATAACTTTTACCTGAGAAGATTTTGCTGCTTCATTTCAGAAGATTAACTTTTCCCTTCTTTATTCTTCATAACCCGAGAATGCAGCGACACATACCTGGGGTTACGCCGCCTAAATGGTGCATTGAAGTATAGTTTGAAAGGCTGCGCGTTTGGCTGTACGCATACGCTGAGCCGCTTCAGACAGCTCACCAGTAGCGCTTCAACGCACGAAAACACACAATTATGTCAAAATGCGCGGTTTTGGCGAGTTACCTTGTAAACGTAGTCTTAAATGAGTTATAAAGTCTTAAATGACCATGAAGAGTTGGGAGAAAATCGGATATGTGTCAGATCTGCATCATATGCATCAGGTTTTAAAGAGACAGCGCTGATTTTAAATTGAAACCTGCTGAAGTCTGTCATTGATGTAAATCAAAGAACAAAAGAAAAAGAGAAATCCTTGGACTGTTCTAGTCGCTGATTAACTTGTATAGCTTGAATAAAGAATAATCTGTATAGTTTATGCATATATAATATAGTTTATGTGAAGATTGTTTTAAAATCACTTCAATTAAAAGTTGTTTTATATTTTAGAGCCTATTAAATGTTAAAAATAATGGCTTTGAATTATACTGTAATGTTGAATGACTATAATTAATAGGTAAAATTGAGGGGTAAATAGGTAATAGGTAAAATTGAAATGCACCAGCAGGACAAATTAAAAACATTGTAAATATGTTTAGTCATTGTAGTAGTAATAACTGCCTGTTTGTGCAAAAAGAGTTTCATGGCCGGCAAAAAAAATTTTTGGCCGGTAAATTTTATCATGTCACCACCTCACCGGCCATTGGCAGGTGTGGCAAAAAGTTAGTTTTAGGCCCTGGTCTAAAATATGGGCGGTCATGACTGAGCTGGTTGTTCTTTCTCCATGACAGTGTTAATTTTGACAGCAAATTTTGATTTAGTTTTAGTCATAGTCTTTTGACTAAAATGCTATTTAGTTTTAGTCATATTTTAGTCATCTGAATTGTTTTTAGTTTTAGTCTAGTTTTAGTCGACTAAATATCATAAGATTTTAGTCGACTGAATCTACAGTAAATTTAGTTGGCTAAAATCTAATGTGTTTAGTTACACTGCATTTATTAAGCATTTCTCTAAAATTTCCTAACTCATTATATAGGTTTGATATTAAGGTTTTATTATGATAGACACCGATTTAACTGCGGTGACACACTTTATGAGAATGTTCAACATAAAGAACATTCTCATAAAGAACAAGAACATGGTCTTCTTTTTAATGAAATACCAATGGTTATATAGGCTAATTATGCATTCTTTATAGCAACTTGTTTACCATATTCTTCATTCTTTCAAGCAGATATATTTATTTCTATAAATAAATTTAGATTAATCTTTAGGGCTACTAAAGTTTTTCAGTCAAGAGCAGTGCGTGATTTTCTGTCTTTCTTTTGTTGCTTGATTAACATCAATGGCTCGGACAATAGCAACTAAATTAGGCTGCTATCCCTTTAAAACCGAATGCACAGCTGCAATGGATGCAATGTACTGATACACGTTCTCCCTACTGTTTACGTTCACTTAAGACATAATCAACTGTGTTTACGTGAATACTCGTCAAAACGGACAATTCGTTTTGTGTGTAATTCTCATTTTGTGTGTAATTCTCTGTTCATGCGACGCGAAAGAGTACTCGCGCGTTGTGAGACGCTCTTTCTGTGTGTGTATGCTTCAGTGTCTGCGCTCAGAAAACCGGACCGAACTGAGTTCTCTTTTGCGTCGTCAGATTTATCCATATATCTGCTCTTCTCTTACTCCCACATATTGACATTTTTTAACGTTTTATGCGACGTGCAGCAAGTATATGTTAGCTTATGTCCCACCGGTTCATATGTACGCATCTAACCTCCGAAACCAGCAGATTTGTTCTGAATGAATCTCTTCCCAAATCGTCCCTCCGTAACATTTTCGTCTTGTTTTTATATTTCGTCTTGAAAATGTCAATAGATTTACGTCCTAGTTTTTGTCATTCAAAAAGAGTTTAAGTTCATTATCGTCTCGTTGTCGTCGGTGAAAAAATGTTTTTGACAAAAATTATGACGAAAATTATTCGTCAACGAAATTAACACTGCTCCATGATGAATTCATGAATTTCTCTCTCTCTTCTCTTCCCTCTCTTTCACCATATGTAAGCTATCTAATATACATGATTCATGCTTTTTATTTTTGTATTTTTTATTAAATTGTGCTTTATATATTTTTAGATTTATTCTAATCAGACTCCCAGTCTCTATTTATGAAGTCTCTTTCTGTTGGTAAAATAACTACCTTCTCAGTTTGCTGTCTTCAATACCAATTAACATTTTACTAACTCACTGCATACAAAATTCAATAATTACTGCAGAAAGTTAAATTGCGTTGGATCAGGAGCACTGCGGTGTTTATTAGCCAGTTTTGAAGGTCGTCTTGTCATCATCTCCATCAGCGTCAAACCCTCACCCCGAGCCAGATGCCAGGACTCTGATATTTACAGTAAACACACCTGGAGCAATAATACTAATCATTAGCACGTCTTAGCGAGTGTGATGAATTTGGGTGGGTTAGCGATGAGAAATCACTTGTGCGCCCTGTTTCATCCAAGGACCGTCTGTTCGCCTCTCTTTACCCTGCAAATGAAAATTAATTACACCAAAGTACCAGCTATTGATAAGTGACACATAGTTCATTTAGATTAAATTATCCCTCCGAATCATTATCGGTTCACTGGGTTGTGTTTGTCACCCGGAGCTCCATCCTGTCATCTGATTGGACACCTCTGATGCGCCTGCAAAGATGATTGTCCACTTTAATTTGGTTATTGGTGGTCTGCCTACGGCTCTCTACTTTGTCAGTTTGTTACTCTGCCCTTTTTCAACGTCCTTTTAGCACATGGCATTTCAGTTTGGATCGAAACTTTCTGCATTGACCCTCTCTAAGCATGGTTATTTACTTCTGAGTGTAAGTTAGTGTATTTTATGTGGATGAAGTTTGTATATGAGCTCTATTGAAACAAGAAGAAGAAGAAGAAAAAAAAAGCATTAGAGGAAATTCCTTCATGTTGGATGTTAGAATTCAGAGAGCTGTTTCTCCATTTGTTGAAGTGGCCCACGGCGCTATGTGTGATCTTCCTGAATCAGAATTTCTCACTTCGCGCTTTAGTCAGAGTTTTGCCTCAGGTCCTTTTTTTTCTCAGCTACTCATGGTTTAGAATTATTTGATAGCTCAGCACTGAATAGGTGCTGTAATATGATATATTTTCATTATGCAACTGTGGAAAATGCTTTGTTGCTGGCAAATGTAAAATAATATTCCACGGCTATTTCTAAACTGATAAGTCTGAAACGTTTGTGTTGTAGTTTTAATGTTATTACAATATATATATATTTCTTTCTTAAAAAGCAGCAGGCGTTTTAGACAATTTTCCATTGGGTAAGTTTCATGATGCAAATTATCCACTTAAAGAGAGCAAAGAAATTAAAGGTCACATATTTTACACTTTTCCGGAGTTTTATTTTAGGTTTTGATGTCCTTAAGAATATATATTTGCGGTATAAGTACCAAAAACCATCTCAATATATTTTTACAGCTCCTCTCTCAGGAGCTCTGCTGAGAACAGGTCGATTTTGGCCTGTCTAATGGTGAGTTTGTCTTTACTATACACGTTAGATGTGATCCACCTCATAGTAACAATCCTGTCAGATCCTTTGAGTGAGAGTGTAATGTTACAGGTCAGACGATCTGGTTTCGTGGTTAAAGTTAACCTTTTCGACATGTTTCCGTGT
>NW_015548240.1:2080819-2085240 GCF_001515605.1 Sinocyclocheilus anshuiensis | reverse complement strand
TGGACTGACTGTTTTGAAACTTATATGGTAGTTAAATAGCCCCTAGACCTCAGTTATCGTGAAAAAAGCCAGGAAATGTCAGTTTTGACAATATGGGACCTTTAAGGTACATGTTTCTCCTTTCAAATCCTGAATTAAATTAAAATGAGGCGTTAAACTTATTTTCACAATTTAAGTACTCTTGTGTTTTCAGGCGACTTTATGAAATGGTGATGTGGGTCCCCCATAATTCAGCAGTCACTTGCAGAGCAGAAAAGAACATGTTGGCTCTGGAAACAGCAAGTGGGCACATCGTAAATGTCACCTACACACATAGTTGTTTCGAACTTTAGTGGAAAACCAGAGTCTTGCAGGTTGTCATATCCTGTTGTTAGCACCAGGGTTGTGTGCCATTTAGAACTGAATTGAAAATCCTTTTAAATTCCAATTCAGTTCCTAAATTTCAATTGAGGTGAAAAATGGGAATGCAGAATTGCAATTCAAATTTCAATTCGGATAAATTCAACTTAAATTCAGTTTATTAAAATGTAATTTAAATTTTTAATTAGAAATGTTATCAAGACAATTTTTGAATGTGGGTTTTACCAAAGTCTTATTTGAAAGTTTTTAAAATGAATGAAAACGTTTAAAGCTTTGTAGGCTTGATGGATTTGATGGATGGACGGATCACCTGTAGCAGTAGATTTCCTGTCAACGTAAAAACGTGATTGTGCTCAAACCATCTGCTGTTTCAAGAGAGATGATTTACTTCAGTTCTCACGTGCTAATCAAAAGCTGTTCTATTGCCTTATTGAACGTAATTACCGAGCAGTCACCAAAACCATCTGAACATTCTGTTAATTGGAAGCTGTAGTTTTCTAGACTTCTCTTCTTCCCTCCCCCTCTTCTTTCGCCGCCACTCCAGAATATTTGTGTTTCTTTTGTTGGCTGGACCTGTCAGTCGCACCGATGCCTCCGGGGGGTTGGTATAATTTGGTAATTTTGCCTAAACGGTGATACAGTGATTATGTGACATCAGCTGCAGGCCTGTCAGAGAGACGTTCAACGCTCATCCATCACCGCAAACATGCTGCTGGGGGGAAAAAAAAGGTACTCTGATAGACTGGAATGGAGGAGGGAAAATGCAACGGAGGGCAGGTTCGGTTGGGGGCGTAATAGGGTACCTGTGAGTGTCTAAAGGTCCCGGTTTGGGCAGCAGAGAGGCACTGGTGCTTTTTAATAACAGGGATGCATCAGTGGTGAAAGGGATTCTGGGAAGGTCAGCTTTCAAAAGAGGAATGCAGAGTCTGTCTGTTCTGCCCACATGCTCACACAGGGCTTGATCTGTCCAATTACCCATCCTCCATTGCTCTCTGCACCTTCATCACTCCATCCTTTTTCCATCTCTTATCTGTCTCTCCCTGGTTGGGGAGTCTAGCTTCTGTCGAGAATGTGCAGGCCATAATTTCACTGAAAGCTCATCAGAAAGGCACGTGGCTTGACTTTTTCTCCCCAGAAATTCAATTTAAGACATTTCGTCCTTACGGAAACGGGTTTACAACTGTCCAGAAATCATCTTCATGACTTTGTCAGCGGAAGTGACTTTCTGGTATTGATTTAAGACTAATATCTCACATTAGTTAAGCGGTGTTTACAGTGTTGTGCAATCCTTCATTAAGCAGCCCGCCACTGTAAAAAATAAGCAGCCGTTGCGCATACCGTAAGCCCCCGTGTTTAATAAAAACAGACATGGGAGAGTGAGTGCAAACGTAGTCCTGTTTCTTACCAGAGCCAAAAGCAATGCCGCCAATGCAGTCAATAATTAGGAGACAGATGGGCAAATTGGAAGCAGCCAAGTAATGAAAATCACAGAGGCAGCGTTGGGACCGTTACTGTACCGCTTTAGCATCTTCCTTTTATGTTGCGTGTCTACAGAAACACAGAAGGAAAAGCACCTGAATATGATGTTCCTCAAGCTTAGTGCCTTTGTTTACCTCTCAGCGAAGATTTAGCAGCAGAGCTAATTAAGACTAGCGAGTTGGCAAGTCCTGTTGCGCCATTTTCCCGCTAATTATGTCTGAACATAGGCTGCTAAATAGTTTCTCCTCAGTCATTGATGTTCCTTTCGCTAAATTGCAGTCGGTAATTGCGTTACTTCCGCTCATTATGTTTTAAGGCTTAGGCTGAATGCTCTATGCCTGAGTGTTTGGGTATTTTCCTCTCGCTCCTCTCACTCATGAAATTCTCAGCTTGACGCAACGAACGTAGCATTAGCGGCGGGGGCGGTTTTATGTGACGGTTCGGCTGAGGGGAGATGTCAAGGGTCGAAGCTGAGCTGCGTTCGATGCTGCTTCGTGCAGCCGTTTCGTTTGACCTCGATGGAATCCCACAGTGCCATTTTCTGGTTTTTAATGGTGTGGATTTAGCTCAGCACTTGCTCCTTTAAATGCCATTAACCCGCTAATAAAAGTGCATACAGCTGTCCATAAAGCCTAATGGGCGAACCAAGGCGTACACTGAGCCCTTTGTGTGTGCATTCAGGAGGGAAAACCTTGACAAAATCTCAGAAATTAGACTTAATAAAACAGGAAGTACAGTGCTCTTAAAATACACTGTCAAACCCTGTAAATGAACCAGTATCTATGAAATAGTCTGCCCTCTATTCGGAATTGTAGCAAGTGATACATTTGAACTCGCGCTCATAAAACACTTGCTCTGAAGGCGTTGCATTTATGTTCGACTTGCAAAAAATGTGGGTTAATGTCTATATATTTTTCTGTGTTGCATAGTAAAGGCTGCAAAATGCAAATAATGCAAACAGTGCCTGTGAAATGCAAATAACATCCTGCTGACCCTGAAACGGCTTACCTGAAAAAACATTAAAACCCCCCTGCAGAATGTTAGCACATTAAAAGCTTAGAGAGCCCATTTATCCATTTACACTATTAGTCTGGCTGTGTAATTCACTCCTTCAGTGAATGGTTTGTTCATTTTTCATCAAAACTTTCATCCTATTTTCGTTTTTATGTATATAAACTACCATCCAAAGTTTGGGGTCGGTAATTTTTTTTTTTTTTTAAGAAATCAATACTTCTGTATTCAATACTATTTAAACATTTCTAATATCACCTAAAAATAACTGAGATGGTATAGATATTTTGTCCATCCCTTGTTTTAAGTCTTCTCATCAGCTAAGATCAACAATATCAGGATTTTTAGAGCTGGAGTTCCTGGAAAACCTGAGGCGTTTGTATTTAGCCTGGCGTTGGTGAAAAACGATGAGGGCTGGCACTTTTATGGTGATCACCTTGAGCCGTTGTTTTGGGATGGAGACCAGTGTGGATAATAGATCCTCTGGGAGTCTCAAGTGGCTGAGTGGATTTATGAATCAGAGCCGGACCTGTGCTAGAAATCAATAGCCCTCCTCTTCTGCAGACCTCTATCATGAATAATGCCACGTAGTTTACACAAATTGACGGACTTCTAGAAAAATACGGAGCCTGGTCTGAACAGGGACATTAAGTATGGAGCTAGTTGGAGTTATGTCCTGTCATGAGGTCCTCCTTCCTGTTACCCTCTACCCTCAGCACACAAATCAATAAAAGAGGAACTGCTCTTCACTCGCCTATGTGACTTTTATCTGTTTGTACTCGATTGTGTCAGAAAAAGCTTTTTAGTTAAAAGTAACTGAGCTTTTTTTTCAGAGAAAAAGGAAGCAAACTACTATTAAAATTGCATTCTAATTTAAAATACATCAATACATTTTGCAGTGGTGGTTTTGATCTGCCATATTTGCTATTAGTTACACAAGCAAATAATATAAGAGAAGAGTCTAGTGAGAGCTGACATGTAAAATGAAAAACAAAACAGTTACTCAAGACACAGTGGAGTCTGGACAGCAAATGGAGTCGCTGTTGTGGGTGACACGTTCTCCGCACAGGAAGGAGAGAGAAGAAAGTAGAAGGAGGAACGGATCTGATTCTCCCACCTGCAGCCTAATTATTGACCCAACTAGTATTGTCTTTTCAATTGTCTCAATTATGATGGCACTGGTGTTCCTCTGCTCTGTGGTGTCCCAGCCTGCATAATTCATGTGCAACATCCCGGACTCCACTCAGCACTCGGGAAAATGAGGAGAATGTCAATACTGCAGGGTGGGGGTGGAGGGGAGGCAAATTCAACTCACAGTGGCCTCTGAACAAGAGAGAGAGGAAGACAAAGTGGAGAAGACAGATTTGTGTTGTGTGCCTGTCAGATACTCAGTTCCTTCTGCCATGCAGTTAAAATAAAGCACTTTTACAGACTTGGCTCCACTAAAATACAATATGACAAACGCAGCAACCAGGGTTCCCACGGTCATATATATCAGGGAATCTATCTATCTATCTATCTATCTATCTATCTATCTATCTGGTCTGTCTGTCTGTCTGTCTGTCTGTCTG
>NW_015548240.1:2067584-2076005 GCF_001515605.1 Sinocyclocheilus anshuiensis | reverse complement strand
GTCTGTCTGTCTGTCTGTCTGTCTGTCTGTCTGTCTGTCTGTCTGTCTGTCTGTCTGTCTGTCTGTCTGTCTGTCTGTCTGTCTGTCTGTCTGTCTGTCTGTCTGTCTGTCTGTCTGTCTGTCTGTCTGTCTGTCTGTCTGGGATGGAAAGTGGGCAGGGCTATCTAGCACGTCGCTGTGGAAATGGAAACCAATTGATCGCCTCCTGCTTGTCATGGCTGACTCTGAAACGTCTGTCATAGCAAATCAACACATGCTGTTGTGAATAATTAAGCGAAGCGTCTTCTCATAGGATAAGAGCACGCAGTCTCATGAATAATTTAATAGACACCGACGCGTTATCGATGTACTATTAGTCCATTGCCACGTCACAGATTGTGATGTCAACACAATGTAGATTTTAAACCCGGAAGATGAAAATAGTGCAAAAAAGCTTAAAATTAACCAGTTTTCTCCAACAGTTAAAATTATCGGATGCTAACATTGTCTTCTATGATGTGCAACACAAACTCTTCTGCTAAAATCTCAGAAAAAGTAGTCTGGGGTTTCATGACCCTTTGAAGTGCGGACAGATAAGTTACTTAATGCTGACAATTCATAGCATTGGTAAGACATTATGCATTTTTCCTTTGCTCTCAGGTGCTTGTCACAATTATTGTAGTCACAGCACAAAATATTTAGCTGTTTTTCCTATCACCTCTCCATCTCAAGTAGCTTCCATTTTGTTTCCAGAACGTACAACAGACAGAAAGACGCCGCAAGGCACTTATCGTCACTCAGTGCCCGCAGACCCCTGGAGCACACTGAGTGTCCCTTCACATGTCACCGCGGTTTATGTTTACAGTTATCTGATCTCAGGTCCAATTGTCACCTCAGACCCCCGAATCAATAGTGTTAAATTAACAATGAGCACCAGCCGCCTGAGCCGAGATTTTCTCCAGGCTCCTCCCCAGGAGGGACAGCACCATCCGTGGGTCGGTCCAACTACCTGCGGGTGGCACAACGGAGGGAATTCAAGTGAGAGAATGGGAAAGTTGTGTTTGGGAGGAAGGATGTGAGAGCAGGTGTTCATTAGGAGATTTGAAGATGAAAGTCAGGAAAGCTTTCTGTGACCGGCTGTAATGCTGTTGTAGTGGAGGTTCTCTGAGCAGAACAGAACGCTACATCTGTAAAATGCTTCATTAGCGAGCACCGCCGCTGCAGGCGCGTTGTTTACTGGGGATCGAGCAGAGAGCGAAAGAGAGGGAGCGCTGGCTATGATCAAAGCAGAGAGGTGTACCTGTGTGCTAAGCCTCATTTTAGCAAGGGATGATGGACCCTAATGATGGTAAAAGGACGAAGTGGGGTGGATGCCTGATACACTTGCGCACACACACTCGTACAGAATAAACCTTCCAGCAGAAGTGAAGTAGATTCAGCCTTTGTTTTGAACCATGATTTGTTTTTGTATAATTCTGTGCAGATTTTAGTATCATGCAATGATACATTTTCCAAAAAATATACCGTATGTTTTTCACAGGTCTAACCAGCAAAAAAAACTCACAAGAAACAAACAAGCATGTTTGTCCAGCTGATACAAGAGTATAAATGTACAGTGTGTTTCTTATGACTCTAAATCATGATGTCTGATTGAAACCCGCTTAGATAAAAGGTAGGAACAGAAAATGCAGCAACATTTGCAACCCATTCTACTTGTGTAATGTGGTGTATTCCTGAATTGACAGAGGAAAAAAGTAATAAAGGAAATTATTTGATTTTATTCATTAGAAAATGTCAGATCTGAATTTGTGTTTGCAGTTGTTTGTAAATGACTACAATCCCTATCTGAAACACTTCCAACACTCACTTTTGAAGTGAAGCACCAAAGTAATTTTTTTATGGAGGTCTAGGGCTGTTATTTAAAAAAAGAAAGAAATAAAGAAAATTATATATAATTATAAAATTATATAATTTATAACCAACTAACTAACTGACTGACTGACTGACTGACTGAATGAATGAATGAAGTGTTACATTTAACCACACATTAATTTAAATCATTAAATATTATTGTCCATTTGTTGAGTGACACACAGTTGTTTCAGACATGAAGGTAAGTATTATTTATTTATTAGTTAATTAATTAATACTTTTTTTATGCTGAATAACAATCAAAAACATTTATTTAGGAAATACATAGGATCAGTGTTGATTTTATATACATCTCTGTAGTAAATCTTTATTGCTGGAGAAGGCACACACTATTGTGCCATAAGCAAGGCTCATTTAACATCAGGGATGCACGATATTATCGGACTGATATCGGAATCGGCCGATAATGGCTTTAAATGTAAATATCGGCATCGCCTGATATGAAAAATGATGCCGATATGTCTTGCCGATAAGAGGAATACATTAACTCACATGTGCTCAGGGTGTGCTAGCGATTAGATCATGTCAGCAGTATGACTCATTTTTGAAGCAAAGTTTTGTCTGAATGATGATTAGATTCACTGTTTTCCATCGCTGCATTTAAACTGAGAATGCATGTACAGAATGATGCGTTCTGTGCAAGGTCAGAAGCTATAGCTTAAATGAAAAAAAATCACAAACATGAAATAATTTTATATATATTGATTAATGTGTAATGTTTTATTTTTAAAACAAATCATAAGCTCTAAAAGATTTTCAGAATTTTTACAACTCTTTTCCTTTAGACCATCTACAAATGTTAAATCTTAAAATAAAATGTTAGGGTTAAGACTGCATCTTTCTGGGGGGGAAAAATGCAGCGATTGACATAGTTTATTTATAGTTATTTTCAAAGCTTCAGTGTACTGTCAAACAACCTTCATTATTGTTTATTTAATTCTAACAAATAAGTTATTGTTAAAAACTTACCAAAATTAAAAATATTTTGCTTATAATTTCTGCACAGGAGAGACTTGTGTTGTTTCCAAACAAAAGGGAATATATCGGTATCGGCCAAAATGAGTTGAAAAATATCGGCATATCGGATATCGGCAAAAATCCAATATCGTGCATCCCTATTTAACATGTAGCATCCTATTCTTATTAACCTCGGAAGTATAGCACCAGACAATCAAGAGTGCAGGGGAGGGTGGCACCCTGAGGTTTTAGGCTTTTATAATAGTGCGGAGTTTATAATTATTTCCATTTGGCATTCTCTGACATTTTACAAATATATCCCTTTTGTGCTTGCTAATTGATTTGAGTTCTCCCTTATTTGGACCCTGGAAGTCCATTCAGTAAGTGATTAGATCCTCAAAGGCTTGTTCTTGTAGTAAGGGCCTCCATTTTAGAACATATTACCAGTCATTTGCTAAAACACTGAGAGGCGAGATGTTTTAAGTGGAAAATGAGCAGAATCACTCTCAAGGACCTTGGCTTTGGGCTGTTGTGCATGAAACTCCCCAAACGGTCACATTGATAAACTGTTTTATTGCTGAACAGCAAGGCATTTTTACCCTGAGAGCTTTTACTGATGTCTCATGAGAAACAAGCATGCTAGGTTTGGCTGTAGGATAGTCCATACTGTAAAGTAGTTGGTGGAACAACTTTAAATAACTTATGTTTTCATGTTTTTTGAGAGATGAGACAAAGCTTGTTGAAGACACTTTGGCACTGTTGTTTGTGAAAGTCAAATAGAAATGTGCAGAAACTTCGAAATGCATCTCGTTTTATGGGCAAGGGTGCATAGACAAATAGCCTTGTCTGTCTTTTTTATGTCCATCTCTCTGCTGCTTTAATGGTCATCACTCTCTCCGTAACTTTGTTAATAGCCTATGGAAGATAAGGAGAGAGCTCATTAGGTCTTTGAGGGGTTTCAGTCACCCACATCTTTGTGGAATGCCAAGTGAAATTCATTTAAAAGCAAAGGCACTTGGTTATTGATTTGCTGAAGACGTTTTGATACTTTATGAGTTGTCTTATGGTGATGAATCGTCTGCATTTAAACTTTCACACAATGGATTGCTATGCTTGTTGTGGAAGAGCCTCCTGAAGGTGAGAATTTGGGGTGAAATCACCAAGGGTAAGATATTAGGAAGCACATTCATTAACCTTCTCTGACCCACATATCTTCAATGAGTCCAGCAAATCAAATCAAATCTATTTTTATCTTCCTCAGCAACCCTCTCAGTTTGGTTTCTTAGCATTTGTCTTCCTGTTATTTTCATAGTTATAGTTTATGGTGAAAAATATACTTTTACATGTATTTTTCTTAAACACTCGTATTATTGCTGGATTGGGAATTCCAAATTGGTTATTTAATTTAATTTTATTTTTACTTTATTTTACTTTATTTTAAAATGTGCTGTTAGATTAGTTTTGTGTGTATGTGTGTGAAAATAAAATAAATAAATAATCAACCTATTCATTATATATATATATTCAATATATGATATATATTGATTATTATTATTATTACTTTGATGCTTCATATTTGTTTTAAACACTTATTGCTATATTGGAAATTTCATGCTGCCTTTATCAGTGGTTTTATTTGTATTTTTTAATATTTAATTTGAAATTATTCTATTAAAGGGGTCATATGATGCGATTTCAAGTTTTCCTTTCTTCAGCTGGCCAATCAGAGCAGACTGCGCTTGTCAAAGGAGGGGGCTTTGTTGAAAACGACGTGTTTGAGAGAGGCGGGGCATAGAGGACCTACAATAATGTACAGTATTTGAAAAATAATGTGTTTTTTGAACATTAAAGCATGTCAACATATTCTGTTACACCAAATACACAAAGTAATGATCTTTAAAATAGCATCATATGACCCCTTTAAAATTATTCGCTGTGGTTATATTATATGTGAAAATATATAATAATAATAATAATTTTGTTGTTGTTGTTGCTGCTGCTGTAGTTGTTGTTATCAACAACAACAACAACAATAATAATAATTTTTATTATTATTAATTCTAGAAATTAGTTTGAATGAAAGGTTTGAATGTTCAGCAGTAAGTTATTATAGGAGTTATTATTAATAGTAATAGTATTTTTTAGTAGTAAACATTCATATGAATGGAAGGTTTGAATTCTCAGTAGAGTTTTCTAGTACAGTCTGCTGGTATTGATGGTCTGGGCTGGGTCTATTATCTCCATCTCAGTAGCTGTGTGGCCCACATGTGTGTTTTTCTAATCATGCAGATCAATATGACAGCCCCTCCCTTGACTCCCTCATTGCCCCATCAAGTCGTTCCTCTCTCACTCCATTAAACGTTAAGGGCTAATGCAAGAGAGAAAGGCCAAGACCACCAAGACATTGATGGAGCACTGTTTGTGTCTGCAGTGTCAAACTGACCCCTCGAAACAAAGATGGTAGTGTGTCTTTCAAAGCTGTGGGGGATTTGAGGCGATCCCTCATTAGCATCACCTGTTGTCCCAGATGGCATCACGGGAATCAGAAGGATCAGGTTGTGTCAGTTTGTGGCTCTTTCTCCTATTCTGTGACATGCAAGCATGCAGAGGTGTTTCAGAACCACTAATGCCATCTGCTGTGTTTATGTGGGGTGTGAAGACACAACACTAGCTCTGAGTCATCAACTTGCCTTACTTTGATGTGGATTGTTGGACTTTAATATTCTGTGCCATTATTTCAGATCTGTAGCATCGACCAGTGGGGCCTGATGGACCCTGATTGTTTTGACAGAAGATGTAGAGTTAGAATAGACTTGTACTGTGCTGTAATGGTGCTGCACTTCAAAATAGCTGTTTAATTCATCGACTGTTCGAAACATAAGAAAAAAGAAGCAGCTCTCTATTTTTCCTTATTTTTACAATTGAAATGAGGGATATTTAACCATGCTAAGTTAGAGATACTAATGCCATTTAAATGTGCTAGTATTATGCATAATGCATGTTTCTTCCTGTCTTTGATTTTTGTCATCTATTTGCATCATTTGGTGAATAATAAGGCACTGACTTTTAAATGAACCATGTTGCTGTGTTATTTTCCTCGCTTCACCATTTTAGATTTGACACTGTTGAATTAATACTGTTTGATCATCTTGTTGTATTCACATTAAAAATCAGTACTCGAGTGCTTTGTTAGGTGCTGTAATGTTTTCTTTAAGAGGTTTGGAGGTCCGTTTCTCTTCATTTTGAAGACTTTGATAGTAAATTCCATTGGCGTAGTTCATCTAGCAAAGCTAGCAAATATATTTTTTGTTAATATTATTTGTATAGTGTATTGTAAGGTAAGAAAATAGTAATGTTTTAAAAATATGAATGGTAATGTTGTAAGAATGTTAATGTAATGTTGCCAGTATGCATTATGCTATGACATTTTTCTATACAGAATGGATTTGTTGTGCACAAGACACGGTCTGCCTAACAATTCCTCGTTAGAGTACATTAGCCACGTTAGTCATATACGCACGCTATTACATCTACGGCTCACACCTATATGGAAAAGCCATATAGCATTAGCAGTCTTCTGTAATGGTTTCTCACCGGCTCATTAGGACAGAGCGCGCGCAGGAGCTGCATTAAGGCTGAACAGTGTGCAGGTGTAGGTGTCATCCCTCTTAGATCGCAAGCTAACAGCACCCCCCTCCATGTGAGAGCGAGGGAGATAATGAATGCTTTCACACTTTACCTTGAAAACTGACCAAACGGCCCTCACACCAATTAAGAGCTTGTTTTTCACTGGAGTGGCTATTATCAAACCTGACCTTCCAATTATTTTTCTGAATTTCCCCCGCGATTCGTCACCTCGTTGTGGCCTCTAGCCAAGTAGGCTTGGTTGAAGATGGTCCTGGAATGGGTAATAGGGCTTCACAACAGAACGGCCACAATCCATGGGCCTGTAGACACCTTTACCACAGCCAAGATATCTCTGTCTCTCTCTCCTTCACCCTCTCACCTTTTCCTTCCTTCCTTTCTTTCTTCCTCTTTTCCCATTTGAATGACTCCTTTTCTCCCTGAGCATATCTTCTTTCTCTGTCTTGCTTCGTTAGTTTTTTTGAATGAACTAGCTGTCCGCGCTCTCCTCCCTGCATATCTTTTCTCATTCGCTCTTTAAAGTTGTTCTTATTTAAGTTCTTTGAGCTGTTCTAAAGCTACAAGCAACAGCTGGGTCACGTTACAGAGGATGTTCAGTACCTGCTTCAATTTCAATACCTTTTGTCAATATCTGTTCTGTGTGCTGTATTCCTTTGTATCGGTGCGTATTATTAACAGTGTTTGGAAATCTGCTTTGAAACTTGCTGGTAAAGTTACAAGAAAATTATTGTTCAAAATAGTTCAACTAGAGTTAATAATAACAACAACAACAACAATTACTAGTACTACTACTACTATTACTAAAAATTATTATCATTATTATTTGTGAGTCATCAGTGAAATAAGGTGTGAAAATATATATCAGAAAAGGTTGAATGTCATGTTTAAAAGGTCTAAATAATGTTTATGTACATTTTATGCGATTTATAATATTACTATATTATAATATTTTATTTATATTATAATATTTGTATGTTTGCATAATATAATATCATATTTATTAACTAAATATACAGTATATGTACAGCTAAAGCCTCATTTAAGAGATGGAAAAAATTTACATCTATTTTAATTGAAATATAAAATGCTTTATTTTCCAAGTAAAATTAAGTCATTAGATGTCAGCCAGTCAGAGCCTCTAAATGGCTGGGTTTCCCATTAGCCATCAACCATGCCATGTTATAGACAGAAAATTTGTTCATCTCTAAGCTCTTGATATTTTTACGTTCTAGATGAAGTCATTAAAGTTAATGTGACAAAAATACTTAAATTGGAAACAGGAAAGATCACAGTGACACAGAGAACCAATGTAGCAATTTAGCACGTAGCACTGCAAGTCCAATCAGCAAGCTAATCAAAACTATATTCAGAATGTTCTTTAATCACTCTTCAAAGGAGTATGACATCTTGACATCAACATAAATGAGATCAGTGAGAAGTTATGTATATTTAAATATATGAGATGTCTTAAATTATATATGTTTAAATGCACATATTATTTTTCTCTGAATGCCTGCGCCTGCATTTTGTAGTAGGTGCAAGGTTAACGTTTGCAATCAAATATTTAAGATGGTTAATTTTCAAAAGACTCTTCCTTTGCTCTGTCCTTGCTGACACCACCACAGTGAGATTGGCTCCATATTGGGCGCTTCATCTTTCAGAGGATGTTCTGGTGTCAACAGCTCATTGATCATGTCTTTGTAAAGGAAGGAGTTTCACAACAGGCCAATGTCATCACCTTCTTCATCAGGCCTGAACTCTCAGTCATCATTAAAGCACGTCTTTGCCTGCACTAAACTATAATGTATAACTACCTGTTTGTTTTGGTTCTCAGTGATTTATCGCCATAACATTAAACTAGTTCATTATCCACCTTTACCAGTAAAATATACTGTTGCACTCAAATGC
>NW_015548240.1:2063917-2067441 GCF_001515605.1 Sinocyclocheilus anshuiensis | reverse complement strand
CTTTCTTAGGAGTCGATTGCACAGCACTTTTTTTTTTTTTTCATTTTATGTCTGTGTGAACATCCGGTGTGCATGTTGGTGCCTGAGGGCTTTTGGTAACATACAAATGTTAATATTTACAGTGGTGCTTTTTAGTTGTTCCCGTCTCTTGGTGCACAAATTGGCTTCTCCTTAGGGTGAAATTCAAAGATAATCATTTCCATTTTAATTGATTTGTCAGATGTGCTTGAACACCCTCCAGCAGTCGTCCTTAGAGGGTCAGTCTGAAAGGAAGTACAGTATCTCTGGAGATTCCTTGCTGTGGAGAAAAAAGTCAGGATGTTGGAGAATATCTTGCTCACTAGTCCTTGTAAGGACTTTCTGAGCCACCATGATTAGGACAGTATAGTTTTTTGGCCCGTTTTTCATGCGCTTTGTTTGTTTTTCCTCTTTTCTTTCTCTCACTAGCTTTGTTTACATCCGCTGTTTGATTTGTGTTGGGAAGAATCCTACATGACATACAATTACAACCAGAGCCAGGGGCCATAGTATTCCCTCCTTCCTCCCAAAATAATCTCTTTCAAATTGGATCCTGCATTTTGTGTGATGGTGCAGAAAAAAAGGCCCAAAGGTACTTCTGTAACATCTCTAAACACAAGATTTGTGGCATTGAGCTACAATCAGCATGAAAAATGTGAACGTTCGAGACTATTTTATTACTTCTGTTCCAACATTAAACATGCCAGCATGTTAAAACATAAACCATTCAAGGATTCCGCCTGCATTTAGGGAATTGTCTTGCTTTTCAGGCAAATCAGCTTAATTTCTTTCAATCTGATTCCACTTAAGGCTAGAATGTGTTATGCTCTCAGATGCCATCCCAAATCTCAACAATGGCTGCAATCAGAATTACCAATCTAAAGTGTTGACATAAACACGCACAATGCTCTTGTTTATTTCTCTTCTATTCCCTTTCTTCGCCTCTGCCTTTCTTCCTTCTGACTTGAATGTCCCTGAGTATTCATCACTCTGAGATGAATAAATTATTGTATGCATTATTTACCCGGCGCAGAAGCTTCGGTAGAAAGCTTTGTTTGCTTTTGCCATCACCCTGAAAAGACGTCGATATCCCTGACGGAAACCGCTAACAATGCTAAAACAGACATGCCTGTTTACGTATCTGTGCTACCTGATAAATTGTGGCCTAGTGTGCATTCTGCACAACTTCTCAAACCGACTGAAATATTTATCAGCCAGTGACCCATTCCAGTAGCAAACAGCCATACGAAGAATGTTAAGTGGATAAGCGTCAGCATCACTAGCAAAATGCAATGTTATATTCACTATTGTTTATGATAATATCTGTTGTGGGTACAACAAAGAACCTGACACTCTGAAAAACTTGTTAATTCGATAAATATTTGTAGTTAAATACATTACCATTCACAAGTTATGAAAGAAACAGTAATATTGTGAATTATTACAATTTCAAATAACTGGTTTCTCTTTAAATATGTGACCGTGGTCCACAAAACCAGTCATAAGGGTACATTTTTTTAAATTGAGATTAAGACATCATCTGAAAGCTGGATAAATAAGCTGTCTATTGATGTATGGTTTGTTAGGATAGGACAATATTTGGCAGAGATACAACTATTTTAAAATCTGGAATCTGAGGGTGCAAAAAAATCTAAATACTGAGAAAATCGCCTTTAAAGTTGTTCAAATGAAGTTCTTAATCTTAGCAATGCATATTACTAATCAAAAATTAAGTTTTGATATATTTACGGTAGGAAATTTACAAAATATCTTCATGGAACATGATCTTTACTTAATATCCTAATGATTTTTGGCATAAAAGAAAAATCGATAATTTTGGCCCATACAATGTTTTTTTTTTTTTTTGGCTATTGATATTTTGGCTATTGATACAAATATACCCCAGCGACTTAAGACTGGTTTTGTGGTCCAGGGTCACATATATTGTTTTAAAAAATCCTGTGATGGTAAAGCTGAATTTTCAAGTGCTATTACCCCAGTTTTTTCTCAGTATTCTCTGAATAGAAAGTTCAAAAGAAAAGCATTTATTTGGATTATTATTACTGTATTTTTTTGTAACAATGTTAAAATCTTTACTGTTACTTTTGATCAATTTGATGCAGTCTTGTAAATAAATAAATAAATGAAAAGTCTTACTGGCCCCAAAGTTTAGAGCGGAGGTAAAAATGTTGATTGTCAAGTCAAACTAATATCATGTTATATAATAGACTGGTCTTCAACGAGCCCAAAAGAGCCCATGTTACACCTCTCTTTACCTCCTTGCACTGGCTACCGGTCGCGGCTCGAATCAAGTTCAAGACATTGATGCTTGCATATAGAACAGCCACAGGCTCAGCACCAGTGGTGTAGTGGAGGGTATACGCAGGTATACGGCGTATACCCACTTCTTTATCAGTCGGCTTTGCGTATACCCACTTCTAAATCCCCACTGATGCGCATCATTGGGCCATGTGTCCTGCATTAGGCAAAAGACACATTTGTTCCTTTTTTACCCCTAATAGGTAGGCCTACAAATTAGTATCTTAAGGGTACGAATTACTACTCTAAGGTACTAATATGTTCCTATTAGGGGTAAAAAAAGATACAAAGATGTCCTTTTAAGATTACTGCTCCAGTGTCAAGCTGTTGTACCCCAACAGGTACAATTTTGGCCCCTTTTTTTCTGTGTGGCCTGGATGAGTGTGAGATTTCCTGGCCTGAAATTCCGTCCCAGTCAGGCCATGTTTTATAATAGACGCTGCTGAATCCTGAAGGTGTCTTTTAGATTCTGAATGGATCCGTATAATAGCCTGTACAGTCAGGTCAAGGCAGTAGGTTTAGTGATCTTTTGGCGTCTTTTTGTGGTCCTGTTTGATATTGCAGCTTGACTAGTGCTTAATTGTATTAAAACTGCTCTAAAAACAATTTTATTTTATTTTATTTATTTTTTTGCACTATGTAGTATATAGATAAATTGTAAATAGTTTTTTTTGGTATTAAATAGAGATCATGATCCTCCTACAGATAACTAAACAAAATAGCTTGTCTACTAGAGGTTCTGACAAAATGTTAATTGTTGCAGTCTATGTAATTTTTACATTTGAATTATTTATTGCAAAATCTGCACTTCTTTTGTGGCTAATATTAATTTAATAATGATCCTTACTCCGTGAAGTCAAGTAGCAGAAGTTACAGTAAGTGAAAATGTGCAAATACTACTGGCCCATTTTGGGGTGAACTAAATATGCAAGACTAGTCTTACGTCACTGTTTATAACACAGGCCGTTCATCCTTTGCTGGGCCGCTTAAAAAAAATGGGGGCATAAATTAAGAGTATACCCACTTCTCCAGGCACCACTACACCACTGAACCCAAGTAATAATTAAAAAAATCTTACAATATGAAGCCAGTTACATTTTTAAAGTTAAATTTGTATTTAAATTTTAAGAATGAAATCATTTACCTGTTGAGAGTGTGTTGACAGTCTGTGTAGTTGGATCACTGAG
>NW_015548240.1:2046932-2062775 GCF_001515605.1 Sinocyclocheilus anshuiensis | reverse complement strand
AAATGTATGTGGCTCTTTGTGTATTCAACTGTGTAAGTGTGTGTATGGACATATCTGTGGGCAAGAATCTGTAACCCGAAGGTGTGAAATTAATGTTTGCTTCAGCAGGGTTAACTTGAATTTCACGGCAGCATGGCTCCGGCCACCCACATAAATCTGTGACGTATGCTCTTTGTTGAAAGTGGCCATGAGTGAATATGGCAAACTTCTAGATTCACTGATGATTGCATATTGTGTGGGCAGCAACACACCCTACATGCTCTTCCTGCGCTTCCTGAGAGGGCGCACGAGTGATGACACTTCCTGGGCCTGGAAGAGTCAAGCATTTTAAAGTAGGGGAAGTGTGTGGGTTTAAACTGACTCTAGTGGCCCATCTCAAGGGTCTGGATCAAGGAGGAACCAGTGAGTTGTGGTAAGGGAATGAGAGAACGATTGCTTGTTTGTGTTTAAAGGAAGAGTTGGAAAGGGTACAGAAAACTTTGTTTTTGCCACTTCTCCCCTCAATCACTCTTCCTTCCCCTTTTTGTTGGCCCTTTGATGTTTTGTTTTATCAATTACATCTTTTAAATATGAACTTCCAGGCTTCAAACAGAGCGCTGCATACAGCAAGGTGAGATTATCACTGCCAAAACCTCTGAAAAAGCACTATTGTTTAATATTTTCGCTAAATTGATCACTCTCAAAACCTCTGAAGGGAAGTTACAGCACGAACTTTGTCGTCATGTCTCCTTTTGTGCTTCTTTTGCACAATAAACACTAATTCAATAAATATATCTCAAACCCAGCTTTTAGGCCAATTGTGTGTGTGCGTGTGTATACTCCTCCATCCCACTGGATACACACAGAGCAGCTCAATTCGCCATTTGAACCCTTATCTAAAGGGGATTATAGAAATATCATGTGATGCAAGACCAGGCCACTTCAGATGAACAGGCCAGCTTTAACCCTGCTTTGAGACTTATTTAAACGATCAATGAGTCTCATTTAACGTGCCAAGATTTGTTTTCTTTCTTTCCCCTATTGCCTCTAGAAAGTGTTGGTTTATCAGGTTGAGCCACATCAGTCCAATCATAGACTTCTTTATTCAGTTTCTATTTGCTTCTCAAAAAGTAGTGAGGTCATTGTTGTATCAACTGGAGAGGTTGTGCTTTGAAAACGCTCTTGCTAAATCAGATCTAAAGTAAATGCTCTGTAAGCCGTATTATTGTCATTGTGCTTAAGAAAAACAGTGTCACAATTAGACTAGTGGAAAATATTTCTTAGCTTGAAGGTTGTTGCAAAGACCTTTTTCAAATTTCATTTTTCACAGGATGAGATTTTTAATTATACATGACAGTGAGATTTAAATTCACAAGACAGCACTTCAACATATTTAGGCCATTGAGTTATGTTTACAATATAGAACCTCAAGAAAAGGCCATTTCCTCATAACCCGCTGTGTGAGTTTGATATTATGCTACTGTCATAATTCATAATGTTTAGTATCATAATTGTCATTTTGATTATATTATGCTTTTTCCTGCATTTTGGATGTTTTTAGGTGTTGAATGTGTTAGTGTTCTTTCCTCTCCCAAAATATTGTTGCTCAACAAGAAGTTATGTTATGTTATGTTATGTTATGTTATGTTATGTTATGTTGTGTTGTGTTGTGTTGTGTTGTGTTGTGTTTTGGAAGATATATAATAATTTTTATATATCAAATATATTATCAAAAAATAATAATACATTTAAAACTTTCTGAAAGCTTACATATACACTTGTTTGTGGGAAAACAATATTTTTTAAATTATAATACGTTTAACGTATTTTTAATGGAAATTTGTAATGCTTTTTAATCAATATAGTTATGTAACCTTAGTAACATATTAATCAGGCCATGCTTATTATTCAGTCTTGTGGTCTCTTTAAACCATTAAGTTTTAGCCATTATATTTAAATTAGATTGATGATGCTGTTTATGTTGCTGTATTGTGGTTGCGGCTGAAATGTTAAGTTGTATTTCTGAATGGGAAAACCAGTCTACAGTCCTTCATGAATCTGAATGGCATTGTTTAGGAGTAATGGGTCGAATGAAAGGAGCGCTGTTGCTGAAGACATGGAGTATTAGAAGGAAAATGTCACCTCAGCTATCCTGAGAGCTTAATCCTCACCCAATGTAATGTAATCAGCAAACCCCTGCCCATTGCTCTTTCCTTCATTGAGGTAGCATTTCAATGTGCTACATTTCCACACCTTGCGTGACATCCCATTTATCTTCATAAAGTTCTCTCACTCTTCAAGCGTTTTCAAGCAATGAGCAGATCGACTTACAATAATGAGACAAAACTTTAGCCCCACTTCAGCCAACACAAGCGAATAACCATAAATACATAAGCCACTTTGATTGATAGATGCTTTATGCCTACATATTAACAATTTCAAACATTGTCTGTTTGTTTTATGATATATACTGTACAGTCACTGTTACTATATGATAATGGTTTTGTCAGTGAGCAGAAGGTCATTGAAGACCAGATCTAATTTAATACTAGTTTCCATTACAGTTGCATTGATCTACACTGCAAATCCTTTTAGTCTTGGAATTGGCCTAATTGGTTTTCAGACAACCTAACTGGAAATGCTCGGTCTCACCTTGCTTTTAGCCATACGGTTAATGCATTTTTGTTCTAGGCCTTATAGACCAGTGTAGTTTTTATTTTAATATGATTAGGTACATATGATAACTGTAAGTACATAGCCTTTTTGACTTGTTCAGTTGTGCATTTGTGGCCATAAAAGTGTTACAACTTTCTAAAGTTGTTCATAACTTGATTTATCATTTCTATATGGCACTCATGTAATACAGGTTTACGAGCGCATGATTAATAATGTCAGGAGTCGTGTTGTGACCCACGTGCAAAGAGAAAACAGGCCTGGAGCAGCTCAGGAAAAAGTGCATGACAGTCTTGCGAGGTCTTTGCCTTAAATCACTGCTGCTGCCTGAGATTCAAGCACTAAAAACGCCGCCTCTGGCCCTCTCGTCTAGACAACTGGGCTTTTATAGACAGAGTGGACAGGTGTTGCAGTCGCTCAGGCTCTGACTCTGTTTTCACTATGTTTGTGAAGTGTTTTAATGAATGTGCTACTACGCTGAACCCGGTAGCCCTTCCAGCAGCACCCT
Organism: Sinocyclocheilus anshuiensis; assembly: GCF_001515605.1. NCBI lineage: Eukaryota > Metazoa > Chordata > Actinopteri > Cypriniformes > Cyprinidae > Sinocyclocheilus > Sinocyclocheilus anshuiensis. Next base: position 2,059,615 of record NW_015548240.1, on the reverse strand, counting down.
ACTGAGTCGTAGCGTCTTGTCGATCGTGGGCAGATGATTATGAGTTTAGCAGTGTTGCTGGCAACCGCCACGTTCGACTCTGTATTGCTAAGTCAATGATCATATGGTATTTACTCAACTTGAAAGCAGTGTTGGCTAGCACTTAGCTATATTATCTTTCATTAAGTAAACAAGAATTATATAATTGATTCGGGTTTCTTGATATTGCAAAAATAATGATAACATATTCTTTAAAAAAAGTTACAAAATATCTTGTTTATGGAGTAATGCATATTTTATGTTTGCTCTTAAAAAAGAAAAAGAAAAAAATAAGATAATGTAAAAAAAGAAAAACTATAAAAATCTTTATATATTATACAATGATATAGATAATATACTAATTATTAATTTCTAATATTTTATGTAATGTATTTTTTATATTTATTATTTTATTTGTTTTATATTTATTTGGAATATTTGTTTACAATCATGAAAATAAATAATACAAAAAATAAATACAATTTTAGAAAACATTTATACATATATATGCAATGTTCTGTAATGTTAAACTAACATAGATAATATAATAATTACTTATTTTCTAGATTCCTATATTTCATAATGTATTTAAGATTTTTTTTATAACAGGTATTTATATCGAAGTATTTTCTGGTACTTTTCAATATTTAATACAGTTAAAATTTAGTTATAATTATTGATTATATTTTTATATTTGATTTAAATCTGTAAGTGCAATGCATTATAGGATTGTTTTCATGTGGAAGCGACGTGAAATTTTGCCTTTGAGTTTGGCCACAAGACAAAACTTGAAAGGCAGCTTGGTTATGATGTCTGCTTTAATGTCTGGAGTGTTTCTGTTGTGCCTTAAAATGCTGCCTAAGTAGACAGCTCTCTAGGTTTTGGAACAGAGCCACAGTATTGCCTATTGCAGTGTCACTAGTACTGTAATCTGAAATTGCTTGTTCTTAGCATAATTTGTCCTTGTTTCCCTAAAACAGCATGATGCTTTTTGAATGTGGATGCTGTTGCAGCCTGTGAGGGCACGCTTGAGGTCTCTCTCTCTCAAGCTTGAGAGAAGACAATACGCTCAAGGCACTGCCTCCTGCTGGCCCTGACCTCGTGCTGAAATGGCTTTTCCACACGCACCCGAAAGCCATTGGACTGCATTTTAAAGAATAATAGAATCGCTGCCTCCTCCCCGAGAAGCCATTTCAACCCAGTAATACGGTGGCAAGGGGGCATGCCTTTGAAGGTGACTTCACGGCAACTTTTTTTTTTTTCGTTCTCACCCTCTCTTTATTCTCTCTCCTCGATTCGTTCTCGTGGCACTCTGTCCAATTCCTGACAAATCAAATTGTCCTTAAACAGTGCTAGCTTGGTGTTGTGTTGTATCGCTACATCAGAGAAAGCTCCTGGGTGGGAACTGGGAAATGCTCTTTGCTCGCTGGTAAAACCCTTCAAAAAAGTCATTTTGAAGTCTTTTTACTAGTTCAGAGAACTACAGACCTTACTGGAAGGGAGTTTCCACACTAGAAAGCCAGCACAAGTAAGAGAAAGGCTGTTCTGACATGAGCAAGGAGCAGGATGGGTAATCTAGTCCTGCATGTGTTCAATCATTAATTATCCATATGAGAGCAGAGCTGTTCCGAGAGAAGCCAAAGCGTCTGACTCCTGTGTAAACACAAGTGGATTCGCTTATTTACCGAAGCTCTCGTGATAAAGTGAGACTGGGGCTGCTGTTCTCTCTGGGAGCCTGTGCAGTCCTGATATGAATCTCCTTTTTTTTCTCATCTGAACACTATGTAAAGCCACAATGCAAATTTCACACAAGATCAAAACACAAATGCAATAAACATGGAGTTTATATTCATTTCGTCCTCTGAAGCATCCAGCTGTGGTTTTCTGTGTGAGGCTTTGCAGTATTTGTTCAGTGTTTTCAGTGAGCCAGTTTATTTTAATCATACATAAAATTATTTCATTATTGAGCAATCTTGGTAGAAGTGTGGAGTATATTGCCGGCAACATAATCTTTGCCGTTTCAGCAAATTAGCCTCTCATACATGTGCACTTGATAAAAAAAGGTGTTCGCTCTCGCTCTCTCTCTCTTTTTCTGTTTCTACGAGTTTCAAACTGCTTATTCATCTCAACGGGGGGATATGAGGCGAAATAGAGAGCATAGCTCTCCAGACATGCGGTATTATCAGGGGGAGCTGAAATAACTCTAATTAATCAGTGCAGCAATAATAAACACAGAAGGGGAGTGGCCGGTGCTCGAACGTTTGGCCCACAGTGCACCACTGCAATGGAAAAGAAAATCGAAGTAGTGAGTTTTTGTGGATTTGAGGATTTCGGCAGTTTGATGGTTCCTCAAGGGACCCTGTAAAACATGTTCTCTTTCATGCTGAAGCTTTTTAGTGGTCGATTCTTGTATGTTTTGCCAGGATTTTTAAGTAAACCAATAGAAAAATGTATCATTTCCGTCCATCTATCAGTCTATCGGGCTATCTATTGGTCTGTCAGTCTGATTCATTTCTTTGCTGATTTAAATAAATAAATAAATATTTGCAATTGTTATATATTTTAAATCTAATTAGTAATTTTATTTTAGATAAATAATATATTTATATAATATCCAGTCATTCAGATAAAACCAAACAATAAAATTAGTGCTGGGCAACGATTAATCGCATCCAAAATAAAAGTTTTTGTGTACATCATATATGTGCGTGTACTGTGTATATTTTTTATGTATATATAAATACACACACATGCGTGGTATATATAAATACACACACATGCATGTATATATTTAAGAAAAATATGTTATGTTTATATATTAAATATATTTATATATAATATAAATTATATGAATATAAATATATACATGCAAATACGTGCCAATATTTTCAAAATATATACTGCATGTCTGTGATTTATATATACATAATAAATATAAACAGTACACACACACACATATTATGTAAACAAAAAAATATATTTTGGATGAGATTGATTAATCGTGATTAATTGTTACCCAGCACTAAATAAAATATATTATAATTTAGTTAATTATAATTATAAGTTAATTTTTATTCATTTACACTTGAAACATAATCTGCAGTAATTATATTTTGTTAGTAACTATGGTTAAACTGTAATTGTTTTCATTAAAAATGCCAGTCAGCCTTATAGGCTATTTTTCTATATTACAGTACATACTGGAAAAAAAACTTCTAAAGTATTTTGTTGGTTCTCACAGGACAGATCATGCTCAGTAATCTACACAAATAAACTAAGAACACATTGAATACAGATGAAAAATCAACATTAAATTGTGAAGCCCAAAGCACAGAGATTACTGAATATGGCCCACTTCAGAGGCTGCATAGACCTCTGGGAAGCGGGGTGAAGAGTCAGTGTCTATCGCTGTGTCTGGATTGATGAGCCTTTGATTGCATTGCTCATGAGCAGCTTTCATTAGCGCCAGTCTGAGTGGATTGTGAGAAATCTAAATGTGTGTGTGTTTGCTCCATGAGACGTCTGCATGTGATGAGTTCTTCAAGACAGCTCTCATTATGCACCTATGGAGGACCGAAGCTTCTCTCAGACTCAAGCAGCAGTGGAATCATGCCTCTAAATGACTGATCTGATTACCTTGTTCAGGCTTTTACAGGAAGATGAGCCAGAGACCTGAAATGGGGCCTTTGTCACTTACTATGACTGTAACCTTTACTCTCATTTGCATGCTATTTTTCGTAGTTGAAGAGCTTAAAGGCGAGAAAAAAAGCTTAGAGCAGCCAGGTGCTAAGCTTTAGTCATTGACGAAAACGTCGTAGCTCTTGCATCGAGAGGTTTCAGTCATTAGGAGAGACTGTGTGTATGTGTGTGTGTGTGTGTGTGCTGAAAAAAACGTTTTAATTTCTTCAGCAACTGTGCATTAAGCACAGTATCAATTCTTACTGACCCCAAACTTTTCAACAGTATATTTAAAAAAAAAAAAAAAGAATTTTAATTTGAGTTTTTTTTTTTCGTTTTCCCACTACATCATTTGACCATTTGAACTGGTGTGCATGTTATACAAAAGGTCAAAGATTAATGCCACAAACTGGCTTTGCTTTAAAAAAAAAAGTTCTTATAATATACAGTAGGTATATTTATTGATATTTTAATGATAATTTACATTTCTTTGTTTTACATTATTACAAAAAAAAGTAGACTTTAAAGTAGTCTTTTAGACCACACAGCACAATTAATTTGAGATATTTTATTTAGTTAAATAATAAACTGTATGAGGCATGAAGCACCAATATTAAAAAAAATAAAAAATCAAGGTTTAAAGTAGACGTTCAAGTCTTTTGGACCACACAGCCAAATTAATTTGAGATTTTTTATTTAGTTCAATAATAAACTGTATAAGGCTCTAATATGAAGCACCAATACTAAAAAAAATAAACAAAAATGTGTTAAAACTGTGCTATCCCTTTGAAATGTAGTGAAGTGCGACTTTTCGTTTTCTCGTGTTTTCTCACTGGCCAACACCCTCTTGAGACACTTGAAGTGCTTGATGTAGAACGAGAGTTACATAACCTACAGCTTAGACATGAGCCACTTTAAGATGATTCACATGCGTTTTACCAACATGCCAGTTCACACGGGACTGCTATAACCTGTACCTAGACTATGATATGCATTATGACTGCAGGCTACTTTTTGTTGCAGTCTGCCAGCTGCTGCCATTTTGAAGTGCAATTAAGAACAACTCTCCCTCTCTTCCTCTTTGCTTTTTTCTTCCCACTTTCTTCCTACATGAAAGCATTAGCGCCACATACCTGTTTGTTTTCTGCTGCCTGAGCGCTCGTTAATGAGCCTGACTTAAATGAAGCTTTCAAAGCATTCAAAACCTGCTGTGCTGCTAACGCTGTTTGTTACAGTTGAGGTCATTTTGTTCTGTCACATTTAGAGGATTTTTTTTTTTTCTCAAATGTGTGACATCAAATGTGCTTAGTACATCCTCATTTTTCTTAAAGACAGCATGACATCAAGATAGACCCCATTAACTGTCTTTAACAAATGTTCCTGATCTTATGCTCTGCATGTCTGTGCGCGTTATTCTAAAGAAATTATTTATGTCATTGTGACTAGAAGTACTCATTATTATCAGTTGACTGTGTGCATTTGAGGATGTGATGATTTTTTTTCAACAATTAGAAAGTAAAAGAGTTTTTTTTTTTCACAGTCCACACATGATGAAATATCTCACAGAATAAATTCAATGTGTATACTTCACTTCACTTCACTTCACTTCACACTTTAGTCTGGCATTTTTTTTTTAACCAATAGGTCGAGTTATGATATCTTGATTAAACATTATGAGGTCCAAAAAAATAAATAAATAAAATGAATGAATGAATGCACAAATTAAATATTCAAAATAAGATCTATAACATGCATTTAGAAAATACATTTTTGTAATGCTTTAGTATAGGGAGCAATTCTCACTAATAACTAGTTTCTTATTAGCATGCCTATTATTAACATATTGGCGGTTTATTAGTACTTAACAACTACCTTAAAACTATTAATAAGCAGCAAATTAGGAGTTTATTGAGGCAAAAGTCGTAGTTAATGGTTTGTTAATAGCGCAAATTGGACCTTAATATAAAGTGTGGCCCAAATTTTAATGACTTTATGCTTTTTAATTGTTGTCACATAGGCATACAAAACCCTAAAATATAAATTTTAAGTAGTATACGAATGTTTTAAGTTTTATATCAGTTAATATTCCATATAGTATCCATTAGTTCAGAACTTGTGTATAATCATCAGTCATAAACTACTAGACCCTTATGAAGACAGCACAGTGCAGCAGACCCAATTATAAATTTATGATACTATCAATCATCACTGAGTGACTTTGTGAATTCAAATGCCCGTCTTGTTAGTATGTTGTGGTGAGATGTTCTCTGGACAGTGTCCTGCTTTGCTGGTGTCAGAGGTCGAAGCCCGTGCTGGCTCCTTGGCTTCTTACCCCAGTCTCCTTGGCTGGTTTGCTTGACAAATGATCTTGCAGCTTGCTGTAGCAATGAAAGCCAGTGAAACTATGATTTATTTGCGAAATATTCTGGTTAACAGTATACAGTATGAACTAACAGCCACAGCTCCATTTTCTAGGCTGGAAAATGTAGGCCATTTTCAGCTGCGTTAAACACAGCTAATCAGGACGAAATGCTGAGTGTGTGCTTTCCTGTTGCTGTTTCTGCATTGAAGTCACATTTGTTTGTCATGCATGAGTGTCAATGGCTGTCAGTTTTGTTGCATAAGCACTCACTAAAAAAATACAAGTAAAAAATGACGCATTGTTATATTCTTAGTGTATTTGCTAAGAATAGTGCTGTTCTACAAGCCTACAATGCCACATACAGCCAAAACACATCCCCCTAGAACATGTATACAATTCTAATTTGGATCATCTGCAGGGGGTTGGGTTCCTGTGGAGTTTTGCTTCATTCCTTTCACATAAAGACTTCCTCTTTATGACTCAAAGAGCTACAGTACTGTTTCATACTCTATTCAGTTTGTCTTCAAACGAGAGGTTGACTTGGGGCGGAATGATCTGGAATGGCATTGTGGTTCTTTCCATCCGAAATACAGGGTGGGAAAAGCAGTTTGTTCAGCACTCCAGTCCAGTTTTTGTTTGAGACATTCTCTTTTTTTTTAAGTGAATTTTCTTAAAAGTCATTACATTAAACCATTAGATTCTTCCTCTAGTACCCTAGTAGAGGTGCATGATAATGGCTAAACAGTTAATCACAATTATTTTCCTCAAATATATAATACGATTATCAATTATTTTTATTTTTTTTTACATTTCATCAGAATTGTCCTTTCACGTAAGCACAAAGCAAGAGAGCGTCAACTTGCATGATTTGCGCACAGATTTAGTCACAGCAAATGGTGAAAGAAAACTGGATGTATTATACTTTTATTTGAGCAGAATATCTCAATAGAAATCATTAAACTCCAACTTACATGTTCCCCAGAGTTGTCAGCTCAACAGCGTTTTTTTCCATAATGTAGAGAGAGTGTATATGCATAGTTGCCAGGTTGGAAAGAGTACTGTAAACCACTGGGCAGAAAATGTATTGATTTAAGAAAAAAGCTCTGTAAAATCACAAATAAAAACCATCCAAATGTCCACATTCTGATATATGCAGAGCCAAGTTTTTTTCTTCTCTCTCTCTCTCTCGCTCTCTCTCTCTCTCTCTCTCTCTCTCTCTCTATCAAATATAACTTTAAAGTAATAACACAGTAATAACACAGTTTTCCAGTCACATTTATTTTTATTTTTTATTTTTGTATTTTATTTTATTTTAAATTTTTAGATATTTGTTTTATTTCTTACATTATTTTGTGTTTTATTTATTTGTTTTGTTCATTTTTGTCACTCACAGATTTTTTTGTTCTTCAGATTCCTTTAATCTCTGCATCAAACATACAGTCTTTTATTTTGAATACCCTAGACAAGAGCTGCCATATTGGCTCCAGTGTGTCAATAATCGTTGATTTAACTCTCCATGATTACATCCTTCTGGCCTCCTCCTTTCAGTCTCATTTGTGATGCCTTTTTCCGAGTGCGACCGACTGCATGATTGATCTAGCGAAAACTGCTGACCACCTTACTCCCCATCAGCCCCCCTCTTTTAGCCAGCCGTGATGGATTTGACACCCCAACCTTCTGCACTGCGTCCGTCATTCCACCCGGCATGAGGCGGCCAAAAAAACAACACGGAAGGACGCAGGGCAAAGCATACAGAAAAAGCCAGCGAACATATTGTTCTCTGCTTCCCTGTGGTCAGCCCTCTGAGGTCGCTCACAGTTCAGCACTGGTGTAGGGTGGCTGATGATGGATTCTGTCCCTTTTTGAACTTCTTCCTCTTTTTCTAAAGCCGCTACTGTTGTATCCCTTTAGAGACGGCTCTCCCGCATGGTTAGCACTGCGATTCACATCACACCCTGAGATTGGGCCTGGCTATGAGCTCATTAGGGGACTGTAAAGACTGATTTTTCAGGCTTCAGTTGATAGCTCATGCATGCAAGTTATCAGCGCTACAGACTCAAAGCCTGGCGAATGTAGAATATGTCTGTTTATTGTGTATACAAACAGCCTGTTATCTGTCACCCCTGTACTGAATAGGGTTTTATTAAGGAAAAATACAAAAGCACGCTTTAAGAAGGTCTGCCAAGTATTATTTTTCTCCTCACTCCCACAGTGCTGTTCTTTGTAGTCATAAATAAAGGAAGCATCAAAACACTAAGGGTATTTTTAAGAAGGACAAATGGCAACATTATCCACATAAAAAGCCCTCCAAACCCACGTCAGGTTGTTATTTTATGGCGCACAGTGGATGAAAAGAGTGTGATTTTCCGATGTCTGCTTGGACAGTTCGTGTTTGTGTCACATATGAAGCAGAGCTCATAATCCCATAGAGACCTCTGATCCTTCTCCTACGCTGACGTTTGATGGAGACTTCATATCAGAATTCATTGCTAATCTCAATGTTCTGATCCCTGGAGCTAAAACAGAAGAAGATTATGGAGGTTGGACTGAACTTTTAGAACCAGATGCAGAACATTAAAACAGTTTGGGTTCTTGGCATAAAGTAGTAGTATGTTTTTGGTCTGTTAGCAGGTGAATTGATCAAGCAATGGCATTCTTTCGCTCTGAACTGCACCAAAACTGTAACTGGTTGAACTCTGTGGCAATCCTCTCTGACCTGGCAGAAGGGGACTTGAAAACAAAAAGCAAGCTGTTCGTTTACTGTTCAACTAACTACAAAATCACCATCAACCAGTTCAAACAGTTCCAATCGAACTGCAAACCGTTTTAATACATTAGTATTATTATAAACAAACACATATGGTAAGCATTTATCTAGAAGCTACACTGACTGCACAACTGTTCTAGCCACTTCATTTTTTTTCATCTGACTGAAGTGAAATAATTCTGTTTACAAATGTTTGGATTTCTGAGAACTCTTTTCATTTATACTATAAAATAACTCCTGAATGTTGCATTAAACTTTGATCTATGGCCTTGCAAATCATCTTTACTTTCAGTTTACATATATGCCTGCATGCATCTGTAGCAACACTAGCAATATAAATTGCTTGCAGAGGAATTGCAGAGGAAATTTTATTACGAAATGATATGCTTTGGAAATAAATTACATGCATTATTATTTTATTGCAAATAACTGCATATTTTCATTTTTTAAAGTGCATGCTGGACAAACCAGCAGTTTTTGGAGAAACATTTTACGATTTATTATTTGCAATTATATCTTTTCTGATGATTATTTTTAGAACTATTTTAGTATTATTTTAAGGACAATTTAGTATTTGTAATAAGCAGTTCACATATGCTGCTCTCACAAGCTTAATTGGTTACTATAGCCGTGTTATGATTATAATTTTGCAGGGAAGGAAATTAAGAGGCTGGACTTATTAGTCCTTTTAGTGTTCAGTTATACACAGACCTGTATAGGATAGCAGCTAATCAAATTCGGTAACAGTCAGTGCCTCAGGTTTGGATTTGGTTGGAGAGCTGGTGTTGTGTTTGTTGTCATGCGAGACATGCAGTCCATTGTTTACTTGCCAGAAGCTGTTTTATATGTTGATGGCACATGTCCTCAGAAATTAATGAGTTAGCCTCCAGCTCAAACAAGTCTACTGTCCTAATGAATGCTGGCTGTCTTTAGCATGACTCCCAGGCCTTCAATTAACAGCAGGTAGATCCTTCAGTGTTTTTACATTCATTAAACTCAACCACTCTGAATATATGTTGACTAATGTTCTCCACATTCAGTCTCTAACTCATAAAAAACCCCAAACCGCATGCAGATCAGTAGCAACTATGATACTAATGTTTATTTTGGCCAATAGGTCACATTTTATTATCATTGAGAACATCCTTTTGGCCATATCAAGGAGAGACAAATAAAACAGTATGCTAGTTTTCTTCGGAATTTTAAGGTTTGTTGACAATGAGTTCAGACAAAATACATGTGGAGAGAGTTTATGGCATTTTTGAAGCTAGTGTATTGTGTTTATAGGTGTTAGCATACATTTGTGAGTTGTTGCATTGAGAACGCAGAAGTAAATGGATACCTTTCTTTGATAAAGGAGCTGCTGGTGTCGGTATGCATGAGGCATGTGTGCGGAGGTTAAAGGTTAAATGGATGTTAGGTGCAAAAAGAGCAATGCGAGTTTGTAATGAGCTGACATTTGATCCTCCTCTGCTCCTCTCCTTCCTCTGACAAATGCCTCCCATCTGTCAGGAGCAACGGTGACTAATCTTAGCCTTTCTCCGATGCCCTGCCCAATCCGAAAGTCGACTATGTCAATTATTTATTTCAGACCTCCTCGTACAGTTCGCCTCGGCCGACTGTCAGGCTGCGGGGGGACCGAGACGAACAGACATGTGAGCCCTGGCGCTGAGGATGTGTTGGCTAATAGCTCCTGTAATAACAGGACTTCTTCTGCGGCTTTGTGCTGTGAGGAGTGACTAAGGAGGAAATGGGCTGTGTAAAATGGTCATGAATACACCTGGCCTGCAGACAAGACACTTTTACTAATGCACACTGCCACCTCCAGGCACACTGGCGCATCCCCCTGCTGTCACTACTTAGTCCTCTGTGTTGTCTCTCTCTCTCTCTCTCTCTCTCTCTCTCTCTCTCTCTCTCTCTCTCTCTCGCTCGCTCACCAGGTTTTCACAGTCATTCATTGACACAGCTTTTGCATTAATTTACATAAATGCCCACTGACTGACTTAAAATGTACATATTAATTCACCCGGTCTCTCTCGCCTCCTTTCGAACTGTGTTTATCTTGTTCACTCTCAAAACATAGCAGTTTAAAGGGGTTTCATTAAAAAAAAAAAATGAATAAATACAATTATCTTCCCAGATATTCTTCCTGAATATAATATAATATAATACAATATAATATACAGTAATAGTATAATGTAATGTAATGTAATATAATATAATATAATATAATTGTCACTCCCCTGGACTCATTCTCTGTGTTTTTCCCTCTCCACGTGCTCCATGACCCAGTTTTCCCATGTTAATGGTTTAATTAGTTCCAGGTGTGTGTTGTCAATTACCCAATTTATTTAAGGTCCTGTCTGTGCTTTCTGAGTTGGTCTGGTATTGAATGTTCGTATTTCCCTCCTACGTGTGTGTTCCTTGTTCCATGGATGTTAATTAAAGTCTCTTTGTTTGAAGTCAACTCCTTGTCTCCTCGTTCCTCGCTCCTCGCTCCGTGCTCCTCACAGTAGCGGCTTGTGACAGAATACCAGACCAAGAAACAGTTACCTCTATGTCTTCGCCGCGTTTTGTTTCTGTTTTTACCCAGTGTTTTTTGTTTCCGTTGTGCCTATGGATCCCCTCCTTCGTCCTGAATATCTCCTCCTCCTGCTGGAACAGGGGGAAAAATCGCTCGAGGGCCACACCAGACTGGTCCTCGACTGGTCCTCGCCAACCTCTCCAGCTACCCGGAAGGCCCTCGAGCGTGTTTCGCCGCCTTTGTGGAGTGCCACTCCGGACCCAGTGCCCAGCCCACCATCTCCCCACCGCTGACGGAGAGCCCGAGCTTGCCACAGCCGACGAGCTGTTGACGCATGGAGCGACAGAGCAACGGATCGTCACGGAGCCGGAGCTGCAAGTGACGCCAGTCAAGGTGCGAGAGCCGGTGACAGAGCCCGCCACGAGGGAGAATGCCACAGACAGAGAGAGTGTGGAGTGGAGCTCCGCCCACTGCACCGCAGCTGAGGGTGAGCTGATTATACAGCTGGGACTGCAGGACTTCGTGGGCTCGCCGCAGCCGACGAGCCATTGCCGAATGGAGCGACAGAGCAACGGATCGCCGCGGAGCCAGAGCTGCAAGTGACGTCAGTCAAGGTGCTAGAGCCGGCAACAGAGCCCGCCACGAGGGAGAATGCCGTGGACAGAGAGAGCACGGAGTGGAGCTCCGCCCACTGCACCGCAGCTGAGGGTGAGCTGATTATACAGCTGGGACTGCAGGACTTCGTGGGGGATCTTATAGACTGGGAAACAAAGCTGGAAGCCGACTTGCCCCCTCTAGCCCAGAGAGGCCTCCAGTCCCCGAGTTTAACCCAGAGAGGGTTCCAGTCCCCGAGTTTAGCCCAGAAAGGGCTCCAGTCCCCGAGTTTAGCCCAGAGAGGGCTCCAGTCCCCGAGTTTAGCCCAGAGAGGGCTCCCTCATCCCTCCGGCTCCGCCTTGGTCTGGCGTCGACCATCCTGCGCCTCGGGACTCCACTCCTCCGGCTGTGCCTTGTCCCTTCGTCCCTCCGGCTCCGTCAGGCTCCTTCATCCCTTCGGCACCTCCTCAGTCCTCTGTCGCTCCGGCTCCACCGTGGCCTTTCGGATCCACGCTTCCGTGTCAGTCGCCGGCGCCATCTGCTCCGCCTTGGCCCTCTGGATTCTCCCCGTCGCCCTGGCTCATCAGCTCTCCATCTCCGCCTCGGGCTCCTCCGTCACCTGCTCTGCCGCCGTTGATCGGCCCCCTGGAGTCGGCGGTCATTTCTCCTCCATGGCTCCTCCCTCCATTGGCTCCACCGTGGGTCGCTGTCATGGCTGTGGCCTGGGTCCTGCTTGCCCC